>NW_015653470.1:490943-492577 GCF_001515625.1 Sinocyclocheilus rhinocerous
TGCCAAACACACATGCTAAAAAACAACAACTTACTGACACATAGTTAGAAATGGTTATAAAAACTGAAACAGAAGTGAAACAAGTAATAGGAAAGAGGAGACATAAAAAGCGAGACTTATTAATCTATACTATATATATACTATATATATTACTAATCTTAAAGGTTATGAATAAGCATTTAACAAACATTATGCATCATACTACATATCATATATTCTCTTTTATAATATATATATATATATATATAATACATATATTAGACATATACTTTCATATATATTATATACACACACACACACACACACACACACCGTATGTATGTATGTGTGTGTATATATTTAAATTTAACAACATTTTACATAACATAAAATAACATTACACTAATAAGAGATAATGTGTATTTTTTATGATGTATAAATGACTGTAATTTGAATTATTGCATTCAAGTTGATATAGTTATGACTTTTTTTTACTTAAAAGTTATCCGAGATGTTTGCAGTGTTACTTTAGTATCATTGAGATTCTCTTGTAGTTTTATTAATATTTTGAATCAGTTTTATTTTTATATTTTCCGTTTTCATTTTAATTTTAGTTAGTTTTAGTAATTTTGCTGTGTGATTTTGCCATTTCTAGTAGTTTTTGCTTTTTAAATACAGTTTTTATTTGATTCTTTTTTGTTTTAGTTATTTTAGTGCAATAAGTTAAAAGGAGAAATGTTTTTCTCAAAATTGACTTTAAGTTTATGTACATTTTATTTCAAGTAACGAGAATGTTTTTAATTATTTTTTTGTTTCCGTTTTAGTTTTAATTAACAATAATAACTGCATGCGATCACTTTTTTCCACAATAAATAAATAAATAAATATATATATATATATATATATGTATAATATTTAATAATAAAATAATATTGGATGAACAAAATTCGTTCTTATCTGAATGCACATCATACAGATCTGTTAAGCATTATATAATGTTTTTCAAAAGCATTTTGATGAAAGTTATCATAAAGTGTTACCAGATCTTGAATGAACTGACTTCACTCTCCGCTGGTCCTTTAAGAGCCTCCTCCTCCTCCTCTCCTGTATTTTTAGCTGATGAAGCCTCTTCTTTAGTTGAATAACACACACACACACACACACAGAGAGAGACACACGCAGATGTGTGTACAGTATGGTCCGTCTCATCATTTTCAACCCTCTCTAATCCATTCCCATGATATTTGGATCAGAAACATCTCAGCCTTCGGGGAAAAAGCTGCGCTGGATGCTGCAAAACACCAGAAGCATCAGCACCACCACCATCATCAACAACAACAACATCCACGTTGAGCTGCAACATGATCCTGATGGATTTCTGAGACATTTCGAGCGCCATGGATGAACGCGACTCGATTTAACCTGCGCGTAAAAGAGCCTCGACATCCTTCAAAACGGACGGGGTCGTGGAGCATCGAGGGAAAACCCGGGCCAATCGGGACCGAGACTACATGCCCAACATGGAGAGGGGCAAACCGGCCACCTACACGGGCGACAAGAAGGCAAAGATGGCTGCAAAGACCAATAAGAAGTGGGTAAGACTGGCCACTGTGTTCGCCTATGTTTTATCCGTGTCTCTAGCCGCGATCATCCTG
>NW_015653470.1:493229-498310 GCF_001515625.1 Sinocyclocheilus rhinocerous
CCGACCCACATCAACGCCACCGGCACCAACGCGTCTCTGGAGCAGACGGCCGCGTCCCTCTCCAAAAGCGCGCACTCCCAACCCGCGGATCTCTACACATACATGCCCAGCGACATCTCAGACACCCAGGCTGCAGCAAAAACACAGTCTTCCCGGAGAGACCAGACCCTCGCCGGCGGAGACGCACAGCCGGAGACGCGCTGGGACGAGCGCGCAACGTCGCTGGAGGACGACTCTAGACAAACTGACTCAAACAACCGGCACAGAAAGACCTAAGCGAGGGTTTGAGACTCGGAAGCGTTGCTGCTGGTTCACAAGCCGAGACGAGGCCGGACACCGACGCATAAATAGCAGAGGCTCCGAAGGTGTTTAACCATTCATATATAACCTATTTTGTTTTGCCTTAATGCTCGGCATCTCCTTGCAGTCGATATTTTGGGAGCGTACACTCCAAAACCGCATTGAATTGTATAGGAAGCATTCATCCGAAGCGAAGCCTGACTGTCCATTGCGCTCAATGCCTTGATTTGAACAGCCATGTTTTTGGGGTGGGAGGGGGACAAGCTTTTAAAATAACAGCACTAAAAGCTTGCATGAATTTCAACTAAACCTGTTACCCAGTTTAATCAGGATTCTTATGTTAGAGGAAAATGTGTCGATGCTCAGGTATGTGCAAATATCCATGTAAATGTATTGTTTAGTAATGTACATACATGCTCTGGAAATTTTTAGCATCCCTATAGATCATTTTTTACAACAAATGGTGTACCATAGGTGTAGAATACATCACCGTAATGGTAAATAAACAACCTACAACTACAAACACTCACTGCACAAGGGGTTAAAAAGAAAGATGCACTTGTGTTGTTATATAAGCCAAACTGGACATCACATCAATCACTTTGACTAGATTAAAAACAAGCTGGCAAGGTAACGAAATTACAGTTTAGTTAAGGTGAGCACGCTGTTTAATGCATAATGCATTAACCCATAATCAGATATTAGGATTGGGTTAATGCTGGCTTTTGTGCAAAACACAACTGGTGCTTCTATTAATTGGTTTTATTCAGGTCAAGATAGGACCATTTTTCAGGCATTAGCAGCTTTTTACACTTCACAGCAACACATTTTCACTCTCTTCTGTGTCTTCTGGCCTCGTAGTGACCCTCATCTGTCTTATTTGTCATACACAGCAAGCAACACATTCTCTCTTCTGTGTCTTCTGGCCTCGTAGTGACCCTCATCTGTCTTATTTGTCATAGGTCTCTAACTGTTTGCTAGTGAGTCACATCTAGTGATCCTTGCATGTTTAGTACTCTCTCCGTACAGTACATGATGGAGGGCTTATTGATTGACTTCTGAAGTCAAAAGCAGGAATTACACAATCCTGCTCTATTTTCAGCGGCGGCTTTTTGACCTGTTACAGAACATGCCGGAAAATATCTGTGAGAAATTTGTGCAACTCGAAACACAGAGATACAAAACTGCATTTATACTGCACATTTATGAACAACACCTGTGCAAAAATGGCCATTTAATTCAAACGCGCAATGCAGCTGCTAAGATGTTTCGAGTAGTTTTTAGTGAGTTGATATGCAGTTGCATATTCGCCTGAATGTAAAAAAGTCCACCTTTAATTCTAAGATATGGAGTTAAACGCTGAAAGAGTTTGTTCAAACAGTGATGACTGATTTAAAAAACACTAAATCTGTTTATTCAGTGGTTGAACTGGATATTTTGAATGCATGCGCTTGTACTATTAAGCAGCCTGTAAACAAGATGTTTTGGACACGTTTTTTGATTCGTCCTGTGACTGTAGAATTGATTCAGCAGCTGTGGGTACAAATCAATGATAAAAACCTCAGTTTGTGCACTTCAAGTGTACGAAATCCCCTTGAGAATCAATTATTCGAGGTGTTTACCAAGTCAGTCCTCACTAGTACTAGTGCTGATAGTCATGTGATCAAACCTAAGTAAGGTCGAATGTGTTTTGTCCTGATGGACCATAAAACAAGTGAAAAATCCAACTCGAGCCACACCCTAGCAACCATTTAGCATCATTGGCAGTGTTTTACACTGACAAATTTCTTTTAAAAAAGCAATATTTCTTGTACATCTGATTTGCAAAGCTTTGTTGGATTTCAAAAGAGCATCTTATTCAAAAGGAAGCAAATATGCATATATATATATAAATCTTGTAGCCCGTCACTGATTACAGATGATGAAAACTGTAGTTAGTAATATAATCTAGGTCACTCATTTTAGGTAATGTATTCTGACTACTTTTTTTTTTAGATTACTTTTTACCTAACTTGGTTTAAATGTACCATTTATAATCAACAATACATTTCATAATTATTTGTTTCATATATAGTGTTTTCCCCCCCAAATTCAGAAGCATGGATCACAAAGTTATTTACGTGACATTTCTATATTGTCAAAGTTAAATGGTGTGACACACAGTAGGATTTTTAGAAAGGCAACTTTAAAAGAGAAAAAAATTATTATAGGGAGAATCAATAAATTATGAATAATTTACTGCCATTGTGTGAATAATATAATCATGCAATAGCGTACTTAGATTACATTTTAAAATGCTTATAATCAGATAACAGTTACTTTTTATGGATTACATAATATTCTCACATTATTTTGGCCTAAAATATTTACTTCATGTCCCCCTGAGATTTTGTTAATTTTCAATAATTTAACAACACATTCGCATGTTGTAGTGTTGAAGAATTGTTTTTGTTTTAAGTTTTTTTCTTCAAAAAGTATAAAGCTATTAATTTTTCTTGTAGTTTTTTTTCCTTTTCACTTTTTATTTTTCTGCTTTAATTAATCCGCTTTTCATCAACTCGCGTATATACAAGTGAATCAAGTACGAGTACAAACCAATGCAATCATATACAACTGAATCACATTCAGCTGAATTAAATACAAACCAATGCAAGTTGTTGCATCCAAGTTAAATCAGTGGTTCTCAGTTGGTGTAGAAGGTTCGTTTTGATCAATGCTAAATGCAATTAATAAAGCACAATTAATCTTAAAATCTTGTATAGCTGGATATCCAAACAAATATTAAAAACACTTGCCATATCTTTTGTTGGTCATGTGTCTAATCAAATTCTATAACTGTAAATTCAATACTAATACAATACTAACTCAGTGTGTTAGTTCTCGTATTGATTGTGCATTCAAAAAACTGTCATGTTATTAATATTGCATATTTGACTCAAGCAGTTCATGCCAATATTAATAAACCTCATGTTTGAATTTTTGGTGCTTTTGTACAATAAACAATGCGAGTCGCTGAAACCTGAAGCAAAACCATTTGAGAACCACTGAATACAGTAAAAGCTGCTGTTTGAAAGAAAGTGCAGGATTATGTTGCATGCTCATAATGGGCTTTTTCAATTATCATCAGTCAGAGCGGACGGAAATGCATTATTAATCAAGCTGAAGAGTGCTGTAACCCATCACTGGCCGTTCCTGACCCTGATTTCCCATCAGCGTCTGCAGGTGCTCATGATATAATCCAATGTGTGCCGAGAGACCACCGCACTGCAGCACATTCACTGCCAGCAGACGAGGAAAGGGCCAAACCTGCACTTATTTCTGACACTCGCACCAAGGCTTTTTGTCCCATTTCTGGAATAACATGGTGGTTATAAGCACTACACGCTTTTTAAAGGGGCTGATGTTCCCTTTAAGTCTAGATTTTACTTTAAAAAGACGTTTACAAGCTGTGCAAATGTCCATAATATTAAAGAGCTTAAAATGTGTCAGTGCTGAAACCCTCACTAAGAGAAAACTGCATCAAAAATATATTAAATTAAAAGTAACATTAAATATATATTAACATTTATTGCTACATTCTGCTAGTTTAAATAAAAATCTTAATGGCCCAAAAAAGGCTAAATTTTATATACTAAAATAATGTAAAAAGACAATAAATGAATAAAAAATTATAATATGTTTATATATTGGTATTTGTTGCTAAATTGAACATTATTTATGCTCATTTAAATTTTAATATTAATAATATATATATATATAATATTAATACCATTAAAAAATAATAAAATGGTTAATTAAAATAGTATATTTATTATATATTTTTAATTTTTATTTGAAGGAGATTCACTCTTAAACCTCTTAAAACTATAAACAATAACATTAAGCAAATGATAATTACTGTCAATGCGGAAGGCATTAGTGAGGCTAACACCAAGATTCAGTGCTCGTGATGTGATTTAACTTCAGTTCTCTTCATATCGACTGCATCAGTGCTCACGGAGCGATGTTCCAAATACCTTTTTCTCTAATGTATCTGCTTCTTTCACTAGATGCAAGTATAACATTTGACCATTGAACATTTGTACCTTCAGGATGATCATAAATCATGCGAGTCATGTGAAGGTCCCCGCGGATGATGCCGTCCCTGAGCGCGCCTGCTGGAAAAGAGTAATTAAAAGAGTAACAGAAGACAAAGCCGTGTTTGAAGAGAACAGGGAGTGATTTCCAGAGCAACCGGCCGATGGGAGGCTTTTCAAAATAATAAGACCCTAATCCCAAAAGATCCTGCATTAAACTGAACGCAGGGCTCTGAGGCAGCGCGGCTTCTTCAAAACAACACTACTGAAGTTTTTAGTATCTGTTGCACACATGTAGTTGCTGTAGAAGTGGGTTTTACTTTTACTACACCAACTGCTCATAGCAGTGATTGTTTTAGCACATCCAGATGGACCGAGCGAGTAAATCGACTTGATCAAAATAATTAATTAGTGGGTGTGTGATAAGCTCCGCCTCCTTGAAGGAATCAGGTGAGAGAAGCAGGAAAATAATTATGAATTTTAACAGTAATGGAATCAAGTTTAGCTGAAATATCTACATAAAGGCCAAGAATTAATTCATGCACAATGTGTTTCACTGAAAATCCATTCAAATAAAGCACTGCAATATGAGCCACAATCTTAAATTTTATATGTATAATTAATATTTATATAAAGAATTATATATACTTATATCCAAGTTTATATAAATCGATAAATAGATAGATAGAAACAACTTGAATACAT
>NW_015653470.1:498320-498489 GCF_001515625.1 Sinocyclocheilus rhinocerous
ATACATACATATACATATATATATATAAATATATATACAGATTTCTTGCTAAATTCAAACAAAATTTATGCTAATTTAAATGTAAATATTAATATCAACATTTTTTAATGGTCCTAAACAGGCTCAATTATAAATATATTTTATATATTAAAATATTTCATATTTAAAA
>NW_015653471.1:0-6322 GCF_001515625.1 Sinocyclocheilus rhinocerous
ATGCCAGAATTGGTGGGGACATTAAACACCCTTTCAACTCGTCCATCGCGGTCTCGCATTCTTGGCTCCAAGTGAATGTTACTGGGGTCTTGCTTCTCTTTCCTCCACTTACCAATGCATGTAGTGGTTTGGCGATTTGAGCGAACCTTGGGACAAATCTTCTGTAATAGCTCATAAAACCAAGCACTTGCCTGACTTCTCTCACATTTCTGGGAACTGGCCATGTGTCCAAAGCTTTAACTTTCTCGTCATCCACTTTTATGCCTTCTGCGGAGATCTGGTGCCCTAAAAACTTTACTTCAGGCCTTAGAAGGAAGCACTTGCTTGGCTTTAACTTCAGACCATGTTGTCTTAACCGGTTAAAGACAAGTTCTAACCTCTCACAGTGGCTTTCAAAATCTCTGGAGAAGATAATGACATCATCCAGATAGACCAGAAGAATGTCAAAGGCCAAGTCACCCAGCACCACACCCATCAGGCGCTGAAAGGAGGCCGGAGTGTTGCACAACCCGAACGGCATCCTGGTCCACTCAAACAGCCCAAATGGGGTGATGACGGCTGTCTTCTCCCTATCTTTCTCACTCATAGCCACCTGGAAATACCCAGCAGTCAAATCCAGTGTAGAGAACAGTTTGGCGTTGCCCAACGCGCCCAAGGACTCATTCACCCGTGGAAACGGATAAGCGTCCTTATACGTCACTTTGTTCAGCTTTCGATAATCGCAGCAGAAACACACACTGCCATCTTTCTTCATTACGATAACTGCGGGTGATGCCCAGGGGCTGCTTCTCTCTTTGAGGATTCCCTGGGACACCAGGTTCTTGACATGCTTTTTGACTTCTTGAAATATATGTGGTGGTACTCTACGATGACGCTGTTTTATCAGTGGTGCAGTAGGGATATCATGCACCACAGCCGTGGTGTAACCATAATCTTGGTCATCTCTGGAGAAGACATCTCTGTGTTTTGATAACAACTCGGTGAGCCTTTCACGTTCAACTGGAACTGGTGGCTGCACGAGTAAGTTCTTATCAGTCTGAACCTTGTCTTCTTTTAATTTTTTGACATGAAGTACACTGTCATCTTCCTCCAATTCAATAACATCCTTTGTGACCACCTCTTTTGGCTTAAAAACAGAAGCCACTCTAAATCGGGGTGCAATTCTAAAGGTCTTTCCACTCAAGTTCAGCATACGCACAGGGACCTTTCCACAGTCTGTTTTAGCAAGAACATGAGCCACTAAGAGGCCTTTCAGCAAACTTGTGCAAACAAGCTGCAGGTTCTACTAGCACATTACTCTTCACCCTAGGTGACACTCCACAGCGGCCCTCAAGTACCTTCTCACAGCGGGGAGGAATAGTGACAGCTTGTCTTCCAGCAATCTTAACATACCCAATCCTTCCGTCAGGCCCTAGATGTCCCGCTTCCTTCTCAACTCTAGCAAGTACCCTCCGGACTTGAACTTCATCTCGCTGACTATACTTCCGTCTACCTTTTCCATCCCCTCCGCTGAGATGAACAGAGACTGCACTTCATTGAGTATATTAATTCCGATGATCCCAGATACTCCTTTCATTTCCTTGACGTCAGGACTTGTGTCAGTCAGAACGAATATACACTTCCTAGGAAGCACTTTTCCCAGACATTCTACATCAGCCTGTAAGCAACCTAAGACAGGAATGTCTAGTCCATTGGCCGCTGTCAGTTTAACCCAGCATGCAGAGGACAACTTTAGCTTTTGCTCCCCAAAGTGCTGTCTGAAGTGTGACTCGGAAATGGTGGACACCTCTGACCCTGTATCTAAGAGGCACTTGGTCTTGACACCAGCTATCTTCACCTCAACAGTGAGACAATCCCCAAAAGCACTATCCTTCAGTTTTTCAGCAGTCTCATCAGCCAGCCATTCTGCTGTGTGACATCTAATCAATGAGGGCCCTGGGCTTTTCTGTACTGCACCTCCCAAGTCTTTCTCTGTAACTTCAGCTGACTCCACTATACACTGTGGTGGAGTTGGTCCCCTCCCAGACTTGCCACCTTGTGGACAATAGCGACTGGTGTGTCCGGGTTCACCACACGCATAACAAATATAACGGCCTTCACTGTCTTTTAACGGTAATTTCTTTGGACGGCTCTGCTGTGGTCCATTCCTTTCTTTTGCATGAACGACTTGATATAATTCCTCTTGACGAGCAGCTATTTTCTGAATTGCTTCATGCAACTTCTCTAAAGACAGAGTGGAGGGAGCATCCTGTGCTGCAGCAGCATTTACTATCCCTCTGGCACGGGTACTGGGCCTGACATTAGTAGAAGGCTGTGCTTCCTCCTCTTCTGACCAGGTAATTGCCGCTTGCATCAACTCCACGAAACTCAATTCTGGCTCAGCCTTAATTCTGCGCTTCATCTCTCGACGTAAGAAGTCATCTTTTAGGCCTAGCACCAGTTGCTCTTTCAAAACCTTTTCAGCATCTGCCACTCTAGCTGGCTCTCGGCGCTGAACACGATTAAGTCTTTCCCGAAGGTCATATGCATAGGAACGTATTGTTTCTCCTGTATTCTGAGCACGATCGTAAAAGTCTTTCAGCCTTGTACCAATGGGCACTTTATCTCCATAAGTGTCAAGGAGAACAGTGAAAATGTTGTCAACAGATTCCTCTTTTCCGTCCATCATGAACTTCACTGTGGCTTTGGCCTCATCTTTTAGGTGCTGTTTCACCAGCTCAACCCGGTCCTCAGTGGGCACCCTCATGACTTGAAATGCAGACTTCATTGATGCCACCCATTCTTCAATATTCAGCTCTCCTGGTTTTGATACGCAACCAGTGAAATCAGGGAGCTTCCGGTCTCTAGGGATATAAATGGCAGCTGGGGTCATTTGCGCAGAGGCCTGGCTCTCTATTACCACCTTTGCTAAGGATAGGGCTTCTCTCTGCTCCGCCCTGGATTGGTCAAGTGCCCCTGCCTGCTCAGCAAATCTCCTCTGCATCTCTGCCATCTCTTTTTTTAGTTCCTCCAGTTCAGACATCTTCTTACTTGACAACAAACAACTTGTGGGCCTGGAGACGTGTGACTACTTAAATGTGCCTAATTCGATCCTGTTCGTGACGCCACTTTTGTAACGGGGGTATTTAGCCCGTTGTGTAGGGGAAATGGATTACGGCTGCCCTGGAAGTTTGGACAACGAAAGGATCTTGGTCCCCGCTCCCCAAACTTTTTAGTCTCGTTACACACTAACGTGTGTATGTGGTTTCTTACCTTATTGTGTTGGAACACTACTGATTGACAAGGGTAGGCTTCAGGTATGGTAACATTACACGGTGGCTTCCTGAAGTGAAATTGCATACATGAAAGTACAGTGTGATATGCTCCTCCCTCCCCAGATCTAATAAAGTAAGTGAGACTTCCCCACCCCCTGACAGCTCTCAACAGAAAGGTACACTGTACATAAGTGCAGAAAAAAAAGGAATTAAACAGAATTTATTATTTCTTGTTTGAGTAATCGATTAAATGAAAATCATAAAAAGAATTTACAGTCTTTGTGCTGTCTTTTCAAATTCACACAATCACCTTCAACACAGCAGTTGAAAACTTTTCACTTGTGGTATAACAAATCCCTTATAAAACTTCAAAATGAGATCACTTGCAATTTGTAAATTGGTAAACCCACAAATTCTCACCTTTTCAAATGATCACCTTCAAACAATCACATTTGTAAACAACAACAACAAAAACAAAGCATACATAATTAAAGCTCACCTCAGACTGAGCACTTATATGAAATGTCTCTTCAAATGTTTACTCACAGTTCACGAGTTACTCACGGTTACTCAAGTTCCATAGTCCTTTTGAATTACCACAGTTCCCCGTTTTTCAGTTCAGTAACTAAAAAAAACTGAAAACATGAGAGGAATACCGTAGAACGATAAAGTAGAGTACGTTGAAATAAACTGAAGATCAAGCAGTTTCAAGTGTGCAAGTTCAAAAATTCACTCAGTCTCAAAAAAAACATCAAACCGAGATGAATCAACCTGAGATGTCACTTGGATGGCAGGGTAGCAACACAATCTTCAACCTTGAATCGGCGGATAAGTTAAGTCTCTGCATTATACAACGATCTCGGTCTCACGTGCTCTGACACGTGCGGGAAACTTAATTGCATGTGAATGGTCCCGTTGAAATGTTAGCTCTTGGCGCTGCTTTTCAATCAAAACACCAGAGGTACAAAATACAGCAAAAGGACATGCAACAAGTCACTTGATGACAAAAATCAAGAAGGGTTTTCACTTTAAACGTACTCACAGCTTCCGTGGCCTTCGATATGTTACTGCGTCATTTTAACAGCCAACACATACCACTAGGACAAAGCTGAAAAAAACTCCTTTCTGCTATGAACTGCGGTTCACTGTCCACACTTTCACTTAGTGCTGTCGTCCTTTATTCGACTTAAGCCTCGATAATCTTCCGTTGAAGCAACTTTATCGAACGAGCTTCTCGATCACAACACTACACTCACTCATACGCCGCGCTCTTCTTCGTCTCTCCTTGCTGCACTTGCAGTACGCGCAAAAAGCGGACCACTCGCCAAAATAAAAGTATCCCAAAGATAATCTCTTTTCAAAATAATATACCCGTTACAAATGTATTCCTACCCAGGAGGGCTAATAACACACACAGAGCAATAAACATCTGCGCTACTGTCAATTCATAAGGTATAAATGATTGCCGGCCATCAAATGCACACGGGCCTCATACAATTCATATCAAGCACATTTGAATATCAATTTCAGCCTTTCTTTTGCAGCAGCATCCACACATACAATTTCAATAGTATCCCTCTTCATTTGCATTGTGAATCTGACCCTGTCTCTTCAGCATTGGTTTTCCTTGAAAAAGCACTGTTTGTGCACGGTTAGTATAATGAATATCTCAATAGACTGTGGACTGTGGAGTCAGGGCCATGTTGAAGAAAAACAACAACCTCCAAAAAACAATCTTTGAGGAGAAGAGAAAAGCAATGAATATTTTACAGGGTGAGCGCAGCGGAGGGCGTTGTGAAATATTTTTACTATTTAAAATAACTGCTTTCTATTTGAATATATTTTTAAATGATTGCTGTGATCAAAGCTGATTTTTCAGCATCATTACTCCAGTCTTCAGTGTCACATGATCTTCAGAAATCATTCTAATATGCTGATTTGCTGCTCAAGAAACTTTTTTTTATTATTATTATTATTAATGTTTTTTGAGCAGCAAATCAGAATATCAGAATGATTTCTGAAGGATAGTGTGACTGGAGTAATGATGCAAAAAATTTAGCTTTGAAATCACTATAAATTACATTTTAAAATATATTCAAATAGAAAACAGTTATTTTAAATAGCCTAGTAAAAATATTTCAAAATTTTACTGTTTTGCTGTACTTTGGATCAGATAAATGCAGGCTTGGTGAACAGAAGAGACTTCTTTAAAAAACATTAAAAATCTTACTGTTCAAAAACTTTTGACTGGTGTATAGGCAACTTAAATTTTTCTCTCATTTCTATCTTTTAATTGGCTTAGAAATCAGATAACTGCTGGACAATAGCCAATAATAATGATTTGTTTATATACTACAAACACTTTTTTATCACATAAGGCAGAATAGTTTCAATACTGTAATAAATGCTATGTCAGTTAGCACTGCATTGTTCATATACTTTATTTATTACCTGGAGATGACTTGACAAACACAAATAAACCATATTGTCGCAGTCGTATGTTTAATGTCTTCATGTTTCCAAACGTTGTTGTTTTTCTGAAAACAACTGTTTTCATACAGTGATAGCTGGACCCTTTTGTCCATATTAGGAATTTCCTCATGCGACTTTTTGCGCGAGAGCGCCCTCCGGCTTCGAGTATGAATGAAACATACACTGCACGGAGTGTTTTGCGTTCCGTGATGTTGAAACATACACTGCACGGAGTGTTTAGCGCTCCGCGATGTTCATCTCGCCTTATTCTGGGTCCAAAAAAAACATCAGGTCATGTACAGACTATCCTGTCTCTTTGAATTTAAATCTATATTTATTCACACCGGCTCTTGAAAACCTCTATGCGAACACACTTGCCCGGAAAAGTGCGGGGGACGAATTTACGTGATATTAAAAGTGGGGGGGACACGTCCCCCGCATAATCTACGCCCCTGGGAGGTTTCATAGACTTGGAAAAATCATTTTTCAGAAGTTTGTATAGGTAGGCTACAGACATCTGTTGTAGGTGTTCTTGGCCGTTTTTATGAGGCTTTTTTTTTTTTTTATAGTGTTCATATCGATATCTGAATTATATC
>NW_015653472.1:0-299 GCF_001515625.1 Sinocyclocheilus rhinocerous
TTAAACATTTGTATTATTTTAAATGCATTCATTCATTCATTGACAAAGAAACTGGCTCAATAAATGAATGCCAGAGACATAACCCATGAGAGGAGAGTGAGAGAGGGCGAGAGACATAACGCATGAGAGGAGAGGGAGAGAGAGACAGAGAGAGAGAGAGAGAGAGACATAACGCATGAGAGGAGAGAGAGTGAGAGGGCGAGAGACATAACGCATGAGAGGAGAGAGAGAGAGAGAGAGAGGGCGAGAGAGATAACGCATGAGAGCTTTTCCCTTGATCTGAGGTTTACACGCTCGCT
>NW_015653472.1:988-7723 GCF_001515625.1 Sinocyclocheilus rhinocerous
CGCTTTTAAGCTATTTAAAAGCGAAGGAAAGCGAGGAAAAGAGGGAAAATTCAAACGAACTAAAAATGAACAATTGCTTTGCCGAATTGCCGCTATTTCAAAGTGAAAGTAAAATGCGCACGCCGCTTTTACAAGCTATTTAAAAGCGAAGGAAAGCTAGGAAAGCTAGGAAAAGAGGGAACGCCCGCCCCCGCGGTGGTACCGGTATTACCGGTGTTGTCACACGTCGATTAACCGGTGGGAAAATTTCCTCACCGTCACAACCCTAATGTCGATGCACTCTGTTCATTTCTTAACTTGGTCGAGGCAGCTTCCAAAAGATAACCAGCATATACATACAGTATAACAAATCCATCCTGAGATGTTGCTATGATACAAGGTGCGGTTAGCAGCAGCGTCAACTTTTGCTGAAATCCTATTGGTCAAACGCTCTCCATATTTGGGTAGTTGACGTGACATCATGGCTTTACTGTCAACCACGATTAAGACTAATGTGTTGAATTTGTATAATTTATAGGGGAAAAAACAACAGTTTCTATTAGTGGGTTTTTTATTCAGCTGCATCAAGCGACATGACAGTTTCCATGGGCTCATATTAATAATTTAATATGTTAATTAAAAAGTTAATTAATATGTTAATAAATTTTTAATTAAAAAATTAATTTAAAAACTTTTGAATTAAATATTAAAAATGTAATTTAATTAAAAAGATAATAAAATAATAAAAGATTTGACAGTTATGTTTGAAAAACAACCTTTCCAAAAATCATTGTATTTAACATAGTAGACAAATATACAGGTTATATGTATGTACAGAAGTCTGTGCCATGTGCAGTCTCGTCTTTTTTACTGGAATAAAAAAATGCTTCACTCAATGCTTTCAAACAAAACCCACATCAGCTTGTTTTTGGTTTTGGGTTACTGACTAAATTTAATGTGGCTTTGGTTACACAAGAAATTATGACAAATTCGACAGTATAAATAATGCAAAATTACTTTGCATTATTGCACAAAAAAAGGAAGTTCTGTTTTAGGACATTTCAAAGTAATCATGTGATTACTGCTCATGTGAAAATAGAGAAATCAGCTCTTATGACACAATTTGATTACTATAAATAATCTGTTGCAACAATTTAAGGTATTTATTACCTGATAATTGTGTGAGAATTGTTTCTTCGTTTAAAAACTGCGGTTTTATTTTACCATGAAAAAAAGAAAACTTGGACATTTGAATCTAAATTTACTAACCACTCCAACAAATTCTTGGCAGTAAACATTCCAGTTCACTAGAGGGCAGAATTACACAGTGCTAAATAAGCACAGTCACCTATCATTACCTACTTAGTCTCGAAAAATACTGTGTTTTTTGTGACTGAGTTAGTCATAGGAAGACTTGTTTAGTCTATTATGATGTGAGTTTATTTTTGCATTTGTGCTTACCAAGAGGAAGAACAACATTGCCTTGTTGTCACCAGTTATTCCCCAGGATCGTGGGGAGTCCTGACATCTCTTGAGTCCAGTTTTTGTTGTCGCTTTGTTCTCTATTCCCTCCCCTCAGCAGGGTTCTTATAGAAAATATTATTCCTTATGAATAAGAGACTGAAGCTCAGTGGCTAGACTGGAGAGACTCTCTCTGTAACAATAGATGGGGGAGACGTAATCTGTCCCTTGTTGCATACTTCCTCTGTCAAACAGTCCCACCCAGATAAAAAAAAAACAGTAGGGGGAACTTTTACTTAACATGTTTTAATTACGCAGTGTAAATGCACTTATTCCTTTCATGCATCATTAGTCTTTAAATGCTTTTATGTAATCCTATATGCGACCTGGACCTTAATCTGATGTATTTTATAAACTGAATTTATACATTTACTGTAAGTGTAAGACTGATGTAAAATACTTAAATACTGTATAATCTCATTATAGTTGTGTCATAGACAATTATACTTCTTCAATTCAAACAAATCATTTTTTGTGGGATGATTTGTATCACTCTTCCAATCCTCCCTGTAGAAGTTTAGTTTGTATAATCAAAAAATGGTGACCAAAACATCAAATGTGTATCTGAACCCTTGCTAATATTGCACAATTTATTTATTTGTTTGTTTATATATTTTTACATTATTTAATTTTTTGACTTTTTAACCCATTTACCATTTTCGTTAGTTCAAAATGACTTACACTGCATTATATATATATATATATATATATATATATATATACACTGAACAAAATTATAAATGCAACACTTTTGTTTTTGCCCCCATTTTTCATGAGCTGAACTCAAAGATCTAAGACTTTTTCTATGTACACAAAAGCCCTATTTCTCTCAAATATTGTTCACAAATCTGTCTAAATCTGTGTTAGTGAGCACTTCTCCTTTGCCAAGATAATCCATCCACCTCACAGGTGCTGATTAGACAGCATGATTATTGCACAGGTGTGCCTTAGGCTGGCCACAATAAAAGGCCACTCTAAAATGTGCAGTTTTACTGTATTGGGGGGTCCGAAAACCAGTCACTATCTGGTGTGACCACCATTTGCCTCACACAGTGCAACACATCTCCTTCGCATAGAGTTGATCAGGTTGTTGATTGTGGCCTGTGGAATGTTGGTCCACTCCTCTTCAATGGCTGTGCGAAGTTGCTGGATATTGGCAGGAACTGGAACACGCTGTCGTATACGCCGATCCAGAGCATCCCAAACATGCTCAATGGGTGACATGTCCGGTGAGTATGCTGGCCATGCAAGAACTGGGATGTTTTCAGCTTCCAGGAATTGTGTACAGATCCTTGCAACATGGGCTGTGCATTATCATGCTGCAACATGAGGTGATGGTCGTGGATGAATGGCACAACAATGGGCCTCAGGATCTCGTCACGGTATCTCTGTGCATTCAAAATGCCATCAATAAAATGCACCTGTGCTAGTTGTCCATAACATACGCCTGCCCATACCATAACCCCACCGCCACCATGGGCCACTCGATCCACAACGTTGACATCAGCAAACCGCTCACCCACACGACGCCATACACGCTGTCTGCCATCTGCCCTGAAAGTCTTAGATCTTTGAGTTCAGCTCATGAAAAATGGGGGCAAAAACAAAAGTGTTGCGTTTATAATTTTGTTCAGTGTATATACAGAGTTTTGGCATGAAACTCTAGATGGCGCAGTCCGATAGGTCTAACTCATTCTGATCTAATGACGTTATCACATGGCACAGCTGATTGGTTCTCTCCTGTATCGGTAACGAATGAGCTCGCTGCTCAACATTCAAATATATGACTTGTGCTTGCCATAGCAGTTGCAGTTTTCTTCAGAAACCCTCCACCTTCCCCAGCTCCACCTGTATAGATCTGCTATAAGGTGATCATGTATGCTATATGGGGGTTATTTCATGTATGTTATATTTGCAGCAGCAATATTTCTTACATGCTCACAGCAGCATGTTGTGGATGTATTGGCAGTAGCAAGTCTCGGTACTTGCACTGCCGCAGCAGCAGCGTAGCAGATCTATTCCGCCAAGACCAAATACATTAACATTGTCATGTACATTACCATGCCAGTCCCTCCGAGAGTTGTCATGACAGAAATATAGTTTGGCAATTTTGGTAGATCTGCACTTTTGGTGCATAGTGCAGTACATTTTTAAGACTCCCCTAATATGATATTTACTGTAATCCTACATATTCAAAAGGATTAATGATTTTAACCCTAATCCAAATCCTTCAGTTTAAAGTCCAACACAAGAAGCACTTTCATTCAGACTTACTATTGGGCCACTGCAGCTGACCCAGGCCACCAAGATAGATATTCAAAGTTGTACTTTGCACAGGGGCTTTCGATGCTTAGTTGCCCCCGGGCTCCAAATGAATACTTTGTAAAGGGCTCATTATCTTTTTGACAGATTTCTAAGGGCAGACAGAACATGTTTCTATTTGGACCACATGAAAAAGAGGGTACAGCAATACTCATGGTGGAACACGAGGCTCCTCACCAATATAGTTGGAATGGGCCTCTCCATTATTCTGAGTCATACTGTTCCATCATTAGCATAAAAGTTTCCATTTAATCCACAAGAAGGTGCTCTTTCATTCAGTGCCATGACATGTCACTGCAGATAATGAAAATGACTGAGATGAGGACACAAAGAGATGGTGATGTGGACGCTCGCTTGATCAGATTGGTCAAGCTTTGCTCAGACAATGGCTGTCTCCGTTTGAACTTTGTGAACTAGTTGACCCAAAACCAGTGCTTGTGTCTACCCATGTCAGATTCACAATGTTTCAAAGGGCTCTTTGAAACTGAAATATCATCTGTATTTAAATAAAAATACTGTATGAATTGCAAGACCTATATAAGAAATAAACACAAGGGCTCCTGGTCATTAACCCTGTTAACCCTGGGTTAACAGAATGCTACGTTATCTTTTTAGGTGTTTCACACTTTTCCATATTTTCTTTTAAGTGTATATTCAAATCTGCCAAGTTTATGCTCTTATTTGCGTATTTGTGGTGTCAGTATCATTGATTGAATGAACATAGTATGCGACCTGTTTAAATAATGGCTTGTATTGCTATATATTTGCTTAAGGGACCATCAAGATGTTGAGAAATAAACTTTTTGGACCATAACAATTTTTTTGGTTACTCCAGTTAACAGGTATTCTGTCACTGTTTGACAATTCCCACAAACACTGAAATGAATACAGTGCATGAAAGTTTCTAAAAATGCAAAAATGCACCTGAAAGCCCGTACACAAAAGTTTCATAACCAGGCAGGTCTAACCCACTTTCAAAATCACAAATGTGAAACACTTAACCCAGGGTTTAAAAACACTGATTACATAGGGTTAAGCATAGTATGAAAAGCACTACAAAGTCTCTTAAATCCAATGTAGCCTATAGTATTTAATTGTCTTAAAGGCAGTCAAATGTGAAACAGTCATGTGATCAGCGCCACTGTGCTCAGGTGAGAAAATCATGCAGATGAACACTTATATAAAGCTGAGACGGGATTGAATTTCCAGTCATGCGAAGGTGAGTCAGAGAGAGTGATGCATAGAGCCAGCTCAAGAGGTCACATGACCTGAAGATTACAGTATAATGTCCTTAAGCTCAACGCCAACCATTAACACTACACTGTAATTGTTACCTTAAGATGTTAATTCTACCTGACCTGACCTTCTAAAAATGACTTTTTGTTGGTGTAACCTAATGTAGTCCGGTTGATTTAGTCATAATAGTATTGTTTTGACTTCATTCAGATGTAAATGCTGATAATTCTAAAACCCAATTAATTTAGATGTTACCAAATTACTAATTTTTAGGTTACATCACAACACTTTTTTTTGGTAAATGATAATGTATTACTTTTCAAATCAAACAACATTTAATATGACATAAGTGCAGTCCTATTTTGGTAAATGATCAGCATTATAGAGACTGAACCACATCTTTGAAAAATATAAGTAAGCTATTTGGAAGATTTTAGTATTTGACAACTGCACTTTGCATTTATGTAGAATGAATGACCTTTTATTTCATCATGCTCAGTTGCACTGCTGTCAAGTGAGAGGTGTTGGCAATCATAGCCATGCAAACAATAATGCTTTCATTGATAAGTCTCCCATTCAGAAATAGCCTCGAGATAAGTGTGTAGTGGCCTGCATGCACAAACCTTCACTGGCTCAGTCATGTGTGGACCAACACTTTCCGCTGTAGGCCTATTAAATGAATATCAGAATCATTGATATATGTTTTCCCTAATTGTAAACAATCTGGATGAATTGCTTACAAGTTAAAAAAAGAAGATAATGGCATTAAAGGCAATAAATAAGTCATGGCATAGACACATCTTTGATTTACTGAACAATACCAACCTACAGACACCCACCAAACCCACCCTGTCTTTGATCCAACATTTGTCTGTTATTGTTTATAATGCCTATCAAAGAACATTTATTTAGTCCTGAGGAACCAACGTCAACAGAAACTTTCCAAATCCTTTGGAAAGGAAAAAGGAAAAATCCTTTTTCATGATATGAAGACAATGAAAGATAATTTTTTTTCTTTTTCTTTTGCATACAATTTTACCTACTGTGCATACTCTTTCCTACTGTGAAGAACAAAGGCTAAGGATGTGGCTTCAGGATGAAACAACAATGACAAAGCTACCAGCACTACCAGATTATCAAACCTGTTCCTGTATTTAATTATATTATTATTTAATTTAATTTCTTTTAAATAACAGATATTTTAATAGGCTTATGTTATTTCAGTTGTGATACATTAATTAATTTGTCAATCATGGCATAGTTGATCAGCATTGTTGGTGTAAATTTGGAAAATAATTATACATTATAAAAAATCTAAAAGGGCAATTATAGAAATTATAAAAAGAAGTGTATTTCTTTTTTTTGTCAACATCAGGATTTAAATAATTTTACACCATTTATTCCTTGTAGTCTCTCAGTTAATAAGGACATAAATTTGCATGAGTGATAATTATTGATAATTAAAAAATAATTATATTTTCCATTTAGAGTGGGTATAGCATTGTCACACACGTCAACTTTTAATGCCTCTGTCACTTACATTTATTACTTAAAAAAAAAATATATATATATACAGTGGGTACGGAAAGTATTCAGACCCCCTTAAATTTTTCACTCTTTGTTATATTGCAGCCATTTGCTAAAATCATTTAAGTTAATTTTTTTTCCTCATTAATG
>NW_015653472.1:9969-14490 GCF_001515625.1 Sinocyclocheilus rhinocerous
ATATTTTGAAGAATGTTGGTAACCAAACAGTTTATGGTTTACAGTAGCCACAGTATGCAAAAATACAATGGCTACCATCAACTGTTTGGTTACCTACACTCTTCAAAATATATTTTTCTGTGCTCAAACACTCATACAGGTTTGGAACAACTTGATGTAAGGAAATGATGACAATTTAAATTTTTTGGCCAAATGAAGCCTTTAAGTTTTCTGTAACATTATGTTCACATATGCAAACGTTGCATTATCTAATTAAATATGCACTCATTTGCATATATTTCCAGAATAATAAACTGAACATTGCATAAAGCCTGGTCCAATTTTTTTTTTACATATTAGAGTTAAAGGCTTTTACTGAGGGGATCTCTCTTTTAATCGCTCCATAAATCACAAAATACCGCCAGAAAAAAACCACCATATTTAGAGGTTACAGTGGGTACGGAAAGTATTCAGACCCCCTTAAATTTTTCACTTTTTGTTATATTGCAGCCATTTGCTAAAATCATTTAAGTTAATTTTTTTTCCTCATTAATGTACACATAGCACCCCATATTGACAGAAAAACACAGAATTGTTGACATTTTTGCAGATTTATTAAAAAAGAAAAACTGAAATATCACATGGTCTTAAGTATTCAGACCCTTTGCTGTGACACTCATATATTTAACTCAGGTGCTGTCCATTTGTTCTGATCATCCTTGAGATGGTTCTACACCTTCATTTGAGTCCAGCTGTGTTTGATTATACTGATTGGACTTGATTAGGAAAGCCACACACCTGTCTATATAAGACCTTACAGCTCACAGTGCATGTCAGAGCAAATGAGAATCATGAGGTCAAAGGAATTGCCTGAAGAGCTCAGAGACAGAATTGTGGCAAGGCACAGATCTGGCCAAGGTTACAAAAAACTTTCTGCTGCACTTAAGGTTCCTAAGAGCACGGTGGCCTCCATAATCCTTAAATGGAAGACGTTTGGGATGACCAGAACCCTTCCTAGAGCTGGCTGTCCGGCCAAACTGAGCTATCGGGGGAGAAGAGCCTTGGTGAGAGAGGTAAAGAAGAACCCAAAGATCACTGTGGCTGAGCTCCAGAGATGCAGTCGGGAGATGGGAGAAAGTTGTAGAAAGTCAACCATCACTGCAGCCCTCCACCAGTCGGGGCTTTATGGCAGAGTGGCCCGACGGAAGCCTCTCCTCAGTTCAAGACACATGAAAGCCCGCATGGAGTTTGCTAAAAAAACACCTGAAGGACTCCAAGATGGTGAGAAATAAGATTCTCTGGTCTGATGAGACCAAGATAGAACTTTTTGGCCTTAATTCTAAGCGGTATGTGTGGAGAAAACCAGGCACCTGTCCAATACAGTCCCAACAGTGAAGCATGGTGGTGGCAGCATCATGCTGTGGGGGTGTTTTTCAGCTGCAGGGACAGGACGACTGGTTGCAATCGAGGGAAAGATGAATGCGGCCAAGTACAGGGATATCCTGGGCGAAAACCTTCTCCAGAGTGCTCAGGACCTCAGACTGGAACTAAGGTTTACCTTCCAACAAGACAATGACCCTAAGCACACAGCTAAAATAACGAAGGAGTGGCTTCACAACAACTCTGTGATTGTTCTTGAATGGCCCAGCCAGAGCCCTGACTTAAACCCAATTGAGCATCTCTGGAGAGACCTAAAAATGGCTGTCCACCAACGTTTACCATCCAACCTGATAGAACTGGAGAGGATCTGCAAGGAGGAATGGCGGAGGATCCCCAAATCCAGGTGTGAAAGACTTGTTGCATCTTTCCCAAAAAGACTCATGGCTGTATTAGATCAAGAGGGTGCTTCTACTAAATACTGAGCATTTTTCAGTTTTTCTTTTTTAATAAATCTGCAAAGATGTCAACAATTCTGTGTTTTTCTGTCAATATGGGGTGCTGTGTGTACATTAATGAGGAAAAAAAATTAACTTAAATGATTTTAGCAAATGGCTGCAATATAACAAAGAGTGAAAAATTTAAGGGGGTCTGAATACTTTCCGTACCCACTGTATATGTATATATATATATATATAATGTGGATGATCAGGTTAGATTGTGTCCAGTGTCCAGATTACAAGATTAAAAATCGACGCATTTACACCACTTCATTGAATACGTGCAGCCAATCGGGGAGAGCATTTCAATCATGCCTGTGTGTACATCGTCATTCGGACAGAGGTAACTAAGCAACAGCCAATCAGAGCCTGTGTTAGAGAGTTTATAATAAGCGCTTTACTCCACTGATGGCAGTTCACTGAACGCACCTGACAGACTCAAAGACGATTCAAGATCGACTAACAGAAGACATGAAGGCTTCTTTCAATACGACAAATTGGATGATACATTGTGGATTTTAAATTGTAATATTTTCGCGCTTTTTTGTTAAGTGGATTTTAGGACTGCAGTTTTACACCACAACGAAAAGAAGAAAAAAAATTCAAAGCATTTTTAACCTGCCACCATGGAGTCTAATAAAAAGGTAATGTCATATTGTTTGCCTTATCACTCTAGTGTAGTGATAGTTTGCCAGTAGTACCTGAGGAATTAGATGGGAGAGAGTTTCAGTAAATTCTTAAAACATCCAAGAAAGCAAAACTAGATTTGTCTTATTCTGTCATTTAAAAAATAGAAATAGAAAGCAAACTTCATTTTGACTGACAGAACAGATAAATCTCTTTAACGCTCATTTATATTTTTGAGTTGAGGTTTTTATGCATCTGTACCTAGACAAGTAGTAAAACTTTATTTATTTATTTATCAATCAAACAAATCCTATTTTTGTCTCCAGCCACAACGATCTCATACCATCAGATTTAAACCCTTAAGTAATGGAAATACGTAGTAAAACCTTCTAATAAGACATCTCAGACCACAGCCTTACAGAGGTTTAGAGGAGAAACAGATTAATTACATCAACCATTTGTGTCATTGACATAAGACTCATTTATCTTGTTTGCCTGGAGAAGTAAAGTGATGAAAGTACTTTGTACTTGATTAATGTATATGCATATGCATTATAATGAACTAATTTTTGTAGAACAATGACATTTGGTTTATTATAACTGTGTGCTAAAGGGAACTAGAAGAGCAGTGCTCTTAAATTGAGATTATTAAGACTTGCTGCTGTAAACCCTTTTGAAGTCTAAACCCCTTTGATTCAGTGGCTCAGTGGGCCTTGCATTGCTTATTTTCTGTATGTTCATTTCATCAGGAATGTTAAGCTTTTAAGGACTTGACTTGAGGCCAATGTTACTCAGTTAACTTTTTTTTTTTTTCAATTTATTTGCTTTTTTATGCATGCATTTTATTGCAGCTGCAATTAATTCCATGTATTAAGCTGTGGTTATATAATATTTAACAAGGTTTAAGTGTTACTTGTAAACACACGTACTACAGTCTGTGGTCGAGTCAGAACTGTACCGAGCATGACCGTCAGGGGGCGCAATTGTCCCACAGTGAACCTGCCATAACCGTTATTTTCTATTACAAGGAATGTTTGTAAAACACAGCGTTTCTGCAATAGGCAGGGGGCATATTAAAACACTATTAAAAGGCTACTGATGTAATCTTTTTAAGCTTGAGAATAACTAGTGTTTTCTACATATGACGGGTAGAGGGTTGGATTCCCAGAATAATATTCAGGCCTATATTCTCAAAAATTTTTAGTTTAAGGGTTTTCGCTTTTTAATACACAATTGTAGAGTGTTACTCCAGTTGAGAACAGAACTGTTATTTGGGGTAAGAATGCTTAGGAGCACGTATGAAATCACATGCCGGGTTTAGCAGTATTTTATATTGTTAATCCGACCCTTCGTGCTAGAGCTCACGATGAAGTCATTGTCTTTGAAGGCCTGTTGAGCCTGTTATGTAAAGACCTGTGGTTGTTGGAGTGGATTGGAATAAGAGGCTGGAGTAGTTGTGGTACGTGTGCGTGAGTTGGTTCAGGTGCTGCCCGATCTGTAATAGGATCATACAGGGTTTCCCTCATTCAGCATCTTACATTTTGCTGCTTAGTTCTGTGGAATAAACCATTGTTCACATGTAGGTTAGAAAAAAATGTCAAAATAATTTGAACAGTTTAATTTTTATTTATTTATTTATTTTTAGCCAAACAGCAATGCTGTGAAAGGAATGGAAGGGCCAAATTGAATTGACTATTGTATTATACATTGACTGAGTGAAAAACTGCATGGAAATTGCACATTGCACATTACACACAACTATGAAACTCCCCTGCATATAATATCTATATATCAAGTCTATTAGTATGGAAGCCTAAATAAATAAATAAAAAAAGGTCATTGCAACTTTGTATTTAAAGGGGTCATATGATGCTGCTAAAAAGAACATTATTTTGTGTATTTGGTGTAATGAAATGTGTTTATGCGGTTTAAGGTTAAAAAAACACATTATTTTCCACATACTGTACATTATTATTTCTCCTCTATGCCCCACCTTTCTGAAACGCATCGATTTTTACAAAGCTCATCGGTCTAAAAA
>NW_015653472.1:16961-20075 GCF_001515625.1 Sinocyclocheilus rhinocerous
CTGTAGTATTGTTGCTGCTGCCGCCATGTCCTGAAGACGCTGTGTGCTTCGTTGTTAAAGCGAAGCTACTTTGTTTGGTCTTCCAAAAGAGGACGATATCCGCTTCGTCATGCCTAGAGCTGATCCGTGCTGGTCGCTGAGGAAATACATCAACTTAGTGCTGTGGATCACCGGATCTGCTTTCACCGTTTTCACCGCTCCTTTGCCGGGACCGCCGTTCTCGACCCCGCCGCCTCAGCTCACTCTTGCCCGGCTTCAGTTCACGCTAAGCCGGGGCTTTCGCTCACGCTGGGCCGCTGTGTTTTTCGTTGTGAAAGCGAAACTACTTTGTTTGGTCTTCCAAAAGAGGACGATATCCGCTTCGTCATGCCTAGAGCTGATCTGTGCTGGTCGCTGAGGAAATACATCAACTTCGCGCTGTGGATCGTCGGATCGGACAAAATTAATTAATAAAAAGACAGTATTAGTCATTATAATCCGTAATTATGTCCCCACTGGATGCAACGAATGCCTCGTTTATAATGGGTTTTCATGTTTTTAGCAGCATCATATGACCCCTTTAAAACCCATTATAAACAAGGCATTTGTTGCATCCAGTGGGGACATAATTACGGATTATAATGACTTATATTGTCTTTTTACGCGTTGCATCGCATCGCACCGCGTAAACATAAAACCATGTCTTCTAAAACCATGTCTTCATATGCAAATCTTCCGTAGACATGTGGGGGCGTGTTAGAATGAGCCGTTTTAGGTAGGCGTGGTTGACTCTTAACTTTTATAAAGAATATCTCTTTGGATTTGAGACTTTAGTCTTTGCAACTTTACAGATCTTCTTTATGCACCAAGAGCTTGTAACACTCCAAAGAGAAAGGAAAAATTGAAATCGCATCATATGACCCCTTTAACTATTCTGACTTTTTTTCTTGACTTTTTTCTCACAATTCTGAATATATATTGCAAATCTAAATTTATATCTCACAGTTCTGACTTTTTTTTCTCCAGAATTCTAAGATTACATTTCACAATTTTGACCTTTTTTTCTCTGAATTCTGAGTGTACATCTCGCAATTCTGATTTTCTTTTCTCCAGAATTCCAAGTGTACATTTCACAATTTTTAAATTTTTTCTCTGAATTTTGAGTGTACATCTCGCAATTCTGATTTTCTTTTTCTCTGAATTCTGAGTTTTTATCTTACAATTAAAAAAAATGTTCTGCCACAGAATAATTTTTTTCCTCACTATTGTGAATTTATAACTTACAATTCAGACTTTTCTTCTTAGAATTGAAAGTTTATATCTATATAGACCTTTTTTTTTATTCTGTGGCGTAAATATGCTTCCATATTTTAGTAGTATAATGCTATAAACAGGAACATTTTCTATAGTGTTCCTTAAAAATCAGAAGGATTAAATTGTTAGTTGTGAACCAAATTAAAATATTTCTTTATAGTTTAACTGAAATGCTGTTCTTCTACCTTTACAGCAGTTGACGCTTCAGCTGCTGATGTCTGTTGGGACTGCTGTGATCGGCTCCTTGCAGTTTGGCTACAACACAGGAGTCATCAATGCCCCTCAGAAGGTGAACAATTTTAAACGTGTAACTACAGGCATAGCACATCATTTGTCATATAAGCACTTAGATATCAGCATATGGCTATTTGACAAATAGATATTTGGGTATTTTCCCCTATATTCATTTTTTACAGTATTGTTGATGTTTGTATGTTAGTGTTATTATGTAATACATCTAATTTTAGATTAGCTGTAGACTGTATGCTGTATTAATCCTCCTTCCACCATAGCCTATTAAGATATGCTGATTCACACTTGCAGAGCGTTCTAATAATAGACCAGCACTACTGAAACTTTTCAGAAAAGATTCTTATAACAGCCTTTCTTACTGTCCATAAAAGAGCAAGCACAAAGTTGGGCAAATAGATTTATGTTTCAAGGATACTGTTATGTGCATGAAGTAATAAAAAAGGTATTGGATTTGCCTATAGTTTGCAACAAATATGTTCATTTTTCACCATGAATGATCAAATGAATAAATGACCTTGGCCTCTTAATACGTCACATCAAATAAGGGTTCTGGATAAATCCCACATATACTTGAGAGAACTCTATATATAGAGTGGAAATCACGTGCAATTGTTTAGCTAGTCATTTAATGGGATAAAGAGAGAAAGTCAAAAGTCAAGGACAGGTAAGGACATTATTACTGTGAAGTAATACTGTGATATTAAGATTATTAGTAAATTGTTTTCTGCATTTCAATTGTTTGGGGTCAGTAAGATCTTTACTGTCACTTTTGACCAGTTTAATGCATCCTTGCTAAATAATAATAATAAAAAAAAAAAATTTCAAATAAATCTGACCCCAAACTTTTGAATGGTAGTTCACATGTTCAGTGTAATAGCATGCAGGAAATGTTTAGGAGTGAAGAGTTTTGAATATTCCTTTTGTATGTTTTATTTCTTTCTTGTTTCATATTTATAGGAAGAAACTGTTGTTGCAATAATAAGCCAAGGTTTAATCTAGTGGTTCAACGGATCACAAATCTCACGGTTCGGATCACATTACGGTTTTTGACCCACGGATCGGATAATTTTTCGGATCAGCAAGAAAAGAAAAATATTTCAATTTAACTTGCTTTCCATTTATTACTTCAAGCAAAGTACTTATTTGATACCACAGCAAATACTACTAGATTAACTAAGAAAGTTTAAACATGATTAAAGACACAAGAGAACAGCCAGCAAAAATAAGAACAAATACACAAATTACAAGCATAGATAAATACAACAGAATATGTTACAAATAAAATAAGGTTGGTAGTATTCAAATACAGAAATGTAATAATTAGGGAAAATAACACTGCATAGTGTTCACTGTATAAATTAAATATAGATTTTTATCACAGCTGTTTTGTTGTTTGATGATCATTAATGACAGCAGCAGTATTTATAGGCCGCTGTCCCTTTAAGACCTGATGCACGGATCCAGTAAAATGATACACATCACTAGGGATGTAACGCTCAACTCACGATTCGATTCGATTCACGATTTTGATTTCACGATTCGATTCGATTCACGATTATTATTATTTTT
>NW_015653472.1:20168-23457 GCF_001515625.1 Sinocyclocheilus rhinocerous
CATTTTTTTAAACACTTAAAATATTTTGAAGCCTATATTATTTTTTAACTCTACAGTTGTGCAGTAAAATTTACTTCAAAGATTCACTTTTCATTCAAGATGATGAAAAAAATGGCCAAAAATGTGTCTCCTGGTGGAAAACAAAGACTTAAGATGAAAATGACATGAAATTAGCATTATAACCAGTAGATGGCAGCAGAGGATCACTCATCAGCTCAGCTGACATTTCCACTCCCTAGTTTTTGTGACATCTTGCTTTTGGATTTATTATAAAATTACTATTATACCATTTTTTTGTACTTTTACTGTACTAAAGTAAGTATACGGTAGAAGCTGATATATATTCAGCCAACACAGTTGCTGCTGAATTTACTCTGCATCACTTAATGCACAGCTCTATTTTGACATTGGCTTGTCAGATAATTAATTCCGTCCATTGCTACAATATTTATCACTGTCAATCATAGCAATGACTCGTGGAACAATTTAGCAGATTGACTCGCGTAATTTTTTACACTCGCGTTATTTGTCATCCCTGAAACAGACTAACAAACCTTTTCTTCAAAATGTAAATGGATTATGTGAGAAACCTTTTTTCTTGTTATAATGGAAAGATCTGCGAGCGCGTAGAACTCCGTAAACTTGTGAAAACAATTAGTTCAGAGCGGATTCTGACTAACCTACAGTAAACACCTCTGATCTGATTCTGATCTGATTTGTGCATGGCGCGCCACTATGGAAATGATAAGATGACATGTATAGATTATTTAATTATTTATTAATGCGTTTTTGTATAATTACCATTGCCATTGACACAATATATCACCAAAAAAAATAAAAAAATCGGCAGCGGCTATTTGCACTGTGTAAATAGCGAAGATTATATTTACACTATGTTCAAATAGCAGGATTTTACTTTTTGCAAATAGTGGCAATTATCTGCACCTCAGTATTATAGTACATTATAAAACAGTATGCAATAATAACTTATTGAGTGTAAACTTTAAATTTAATTCAAATTATTAAATGGATGCCACCTTATTGGGACAATAAGGTGGCATCCCTCCCTACACCTACCCTAACCCTACCCGATACTTTATTTTCAACTTTTTGATTATTTCCTTCATCTTCATTGAAAATAAATTTCAATGTTACATTTTTCTGATGTGATTTGAAATTTGAAAAGGGAGAAAAAAGTTTGCCAAAATGTGGATTCGAACCCGGGTCGATCGTGTCAAAATGAGCAAGTCACACGTTTTACCATCTGCGCCACTGGAGCTGATGACTGTTGGCTGTCTTTTGTGTAATGTTCACTAGCCGAATCACACGTTGGTGGGCGGAGTTCGTGTAAATAGACTCTGCCAACAAGGCGGGCTATTTGCACTTAGTGTAAATAGACACTCCGAAAAAAATCAAGCCATTTCATGTACTCTTGGGGGCCCCCTGGTGGCCACGGGGCCCTAAGCAGCCCCTTAGTTCACTTATGCCTTGGGCCGGCTCTGGGCAAAAATCAAGCTTAAATGGATTAGACTCACTGTTAAAAAAAAAACCTTTTACAACTTAATGCTGCCTTGAAATTTAAGCTTAGTCAAATTGAAATATGAAGTTGGTGAAAACGTCTCAGGTTACTTATGTGACCATGGTTCCCTGAGTAGGGAACGAGACACTGTGTCCTCTAGGTTTCTTGCCATGCTGCGGACGCAAGCTTCAGACGAAGAAGTGAATGATGTGTGCTCCCGGCGCCTATTTATTCTATAGTCGCACCGGTAGTGACGTCATGGCTGTCGCCGGCCAACGAGTTTGGTGTTTTTTCAATGTATGCTTCAGACATGGGTCACGACGAGGCGTTCCCCATAGCGACCCCTAGAGGACGCAGTTCGAAGTTCCCATGAAAGGGAACGTCTCAGGTTATTTATGTAACCATGGTTCCCTGAGTAGGGAACGAGACACTGCGTCCTCTAGGTTTCTTGCCATGCTGCGGACGCAAGCTTCAGACGAAGAAGTGAATGATGTGTGCTCCCGGCGCCTATTTATACTATAGTCGCACCGGTAGTGACGTCATGGCTGTCGCCGGCCAACGAGTTGGTGTTTTTTCAATGTATGCTTCAGGCACGGGTCACGACGAGGCGTTCCCCATAGCGACTCCCTACTCAGGGAACCATGGTTACATAAGTAACCTGAGACGATTTCTTTCTCGGCTGTTTTCATTCACTTGAGACATAACTGACTGCGTTTACCTGAATGATTGTCGAGATGGGTATTTTGTCATAATTTTATGTGTATGTGTCTGTTCAGAGGATTCAGAAGAGGATTCATTTCGGTGTTAGCGCGCCGTCTGAAACGCGTGTGCGCGCGAGTAACGAATCGAGTTGCTTGTGTAAATACGAACAAATGATAAACTTATACTCTATTATGGTAAATTTTTGCAATTAATCTGCGGATCACATGCATGCCGAACCGTGGGGCTTGGTCCGTACGGATCACGGATCAACTACGATCCGTTTAACCACTAGTTTAATCTAGATCATAAGCCTGTGTTTGCAGTTTTGTATGTTTGATGATTAACTTAATCAAGCTTAATTAACAGCTTCTTATGCAGTCCGTTCTGACGCTGTAGTCAGTATGGAGTACTGCACCCTCTGCTGACTCTAATGTAGAACTGACTGTTGACTGAAGTTGCAATGTAAAAAAAAAATCATAATTTATTTCATAATAGAGTGTAATAATTACTTTTTTAAATGAAAATTTGCATTGAAATGAACTATCAAATGATTGAAATATCAAATAAATCAAAATATTTTTTTTCTCGTGTAGATCATCGAGACTTTCTACAATGAGACGTGGCATAAGAGGTATTCAGAGTACATGCTGTCAACCACTCTAACTACACTCTGGTCCGTATCAGTGGCCATTTTCTCTGTAGGTGGCATTTTCGGCTCCTTCTCAGTTGGGCTGTTTCTAAACCGCTTTGGCAGGTAGCTTGACTATCCAACCAGAACTTTACAAATACTTCTCTTTTATCCTGAATTCATGTGTCTTTAAACTTTCTCTTTCTGATCTTTTAACAGGAGGAACTCAATGCTCATTGTTAATGTTCTGGCCTTCATAGCTGCTGCATTAATGGGCTTTTCCAAGCTGGCTGAATCCTGGGAGATGCTTATTATTGGACGCTTCATAGTGGGCCTTTACTCTGGCCTGTCCACAGGCTTTGTACCAATGTATGTAGGAGAAATTGCCCCAACTTCATTACGTGGGGCACTGGGCACACTTCATCAGCTTGGCATTGTCA
>NW_015653472.1:23486-24022 GCF_001515625.1 Sinocyclocheilus rhinocerous
TATATATATATATATATAAATACACCCATTATCAGTCAAAAGTTAGATTTTTATAGTTTAATGTTTTTGAAAATGCGTATTAGAATGATTTATGATAATGTGACACTGAAGACTGGAGTAATGGCTGCTGAAAATTCAGCTTTGCCATCACAGGTATACATTACATTTGAATGTATATTCAAATTGAAAACTGAAAACTCTAATTGAAAGTAATTCTAAATTGTAATATGTCACAATTTTACTGTATTTTTTCATCAAACAATTACAGTCTTGGTGAACATAAGACACTTTGTTTCAAAAACATTTAAAATCTTATTTATTCCAAACCTTTAACCAACATTTATAAGTAATACTACTACTACTACCACCACCACCACTACTACTACTGAAATGATGTTTTAAATGATGCTGTATGTTTTTATTTAGATTTTTTAAATTCAAGGATGCATGCATACTTGCATCCATAAGAAAGCATTTGTTTGATCTTCAGAAATAGGATAAGTGTGTGTCAAATAGCTGTAGAGGCAAAAGTGAAC
>NW_015653472.1:26581-28843 GCF_001515625.1 Sinocyclocheilus rhinocerous
GGCAGGCCCCGGCACTGCTCAATAATTTTTCCCCGCCAAGCCCCATGTCATCTTTCCCAAAAGGGAAGGAGAAAGAGAGGGAATAGGGAGCCAGAAGAGAGTAGGACATTGGGATGCACACTTTTTAATGTAGCATAGTGGGGAAGCAGTGGCCAATTTGATGTTGGTTGCAGTAAATATTCACATAAAGAACGTCTCAGGTTACTTATGTAACCATGGTTCCCTGAGTAGGGAACGAGACACTGCGTCCTCTAGGTTTCTTGCCATGCTGCGGACGCAAGCTTCAGACGAAGAAGTGAATGATGTGTGCTCCCGGCGCCTATTTATACTATAGTCGCACCGGTAGTGACGTCATGGCTGTCGCCGGCCAACGAGTTGGTGTTTTTTCAATGTATGCTTCAGGCACGGGTCACGACGAGGCGTTCCCCATAGCGACTCCCTACTCAGGGAACCATGGTTACATAAGTAACCTGAGACGATTTCTTTCTCGGCTGTTTTCATTCACTTGAGACATAACTGACTGCGTTTACCTAAATGATTGTCGAGATGGGTATTTTGTCATAATTTTATGTGTATGTGTCTGTTCAGAGGATTCAGAAGAGGATTCATTTCGGTGTTAGCGCGCCGTCTGAAACGCGTGTGCGCGCGAGTAACGAATCGAGTTGCTTGTGTAAATACGAACAAATGATAAACTTATACTCTATTATGGTAAATTTTTGCAATTAATCTGCGGATCACATGCATGCCGAACCGTGGGGCTTGGTCCGTACGGATCACGGATCAACTACGATCCGTTTAACCACTAGTTTAATCTAGATCATAAGCCTGTGTTTGCAGTTTTGTATGTTTGATGATTAACTTAATCAAGCTTAATTAACAGCTTCTTATGCAGTCCGTTCTGACGCTGTAGTCAGTATGGAGTACTGCACCCTCTGCTGACTCTAATGTAGAACTGACTGTTGACTGAAGTTGCAATGTAAAAAAAAAATCATAATTTATTTCATAATAGAGTGTAATAATTACTTTTTTAAATGAAAATTTGCATTGAAATGAACTATCAAATGATTGAAATATCAAATAAATCAAAATATTTTTTTTCTCGTGTAGATCATCGAGACTTTCTACAATGAGACGTGGCATAAGAGGTATTCAGAGTACATGCTGTCAACCACTCTAACTACACTCTGGTCCGTATCAGTGGCCATTTTCTCTGTAGGTGGCATTTTCGGCTCCTTCTCAGTTGGGCTGTTTCTAAACCGCTTTGGCAGGTAGCTTGACTATCCAACCAGAACTTTACAAATACTTCTCTTTTATCCTGAATTCATGTGTCTTTAAACTTTCTCTTTCTGATCTTTTAACAGGAGGAACTCAATGCTCATTGTTAATGTTCTGGCCTTCATAGCTGCTGCATTAATGGGCTTTTCCAAGCTGGCTGAATCCTGGGAGATGCTTATTATTGGACGCTTCATAGTGGGCCTTTACTCTGGCCTGTCCACAGGCTTTGTATGTACCAATGTAGGAGAAATTGCCCCAACTTCATTACGTGGGGCACTGGGCACACTTCATCAGCTTGGCATTGTCACTGGCATCCTCTTAGCACAGGTTAATTAAATAGTTTCCTTTATTTTGAGAACACCTTTAGCAATCATTGAGACTTTTACATTGTATAGATAGGACCCTTTGTGCTTTTTTGTGTACTTCATTGGAAACACTCCTGCTTTGTTCTGTAGGTCTTTGGTATGAAAGAAATCATGGGGACCCCTACAATGTGGCCCTTCCTACTTGGCTTTACTTTCTTCCCAGCCTTACTCCAGTGTGCCCTGCTGCCCTTCTGCCCCGAGAGCCCACGCTACCTCCTCATCAACCAGAACGAGGAGGCCAAAGCCAAGACTGGTGAGTTTTTAATACTCAACTTAAGATGTTTCCTAGGGTCTCTCCAGTCAGCCTAACTAACTAATTTCCACAGTGCTGAAGAAGCTCCGTGGCACTGATGACGTGGATGCAGACATGCAGGAGATGAGGGACGAGAGCAGGCAGATGATGAGGGAGAAGAAGGTCACCATCCCTGAGCTGTTCCGCTCATCGCTCTACCGCCAGCCCATCTTCATTGCCATCATGCTGCAGCTCTCCCAGCAGTTCTCTGGTATCAATGCTGTACGTTTTCCTGTTTATTTCTTTATCTAGGATTTATCTGTAGTTCCATCCATCTACCTTTCAATCAAATTCTATTGCTTGTTGTATTAGAAATACCATCTACTGAAA
>NW_015653472.1:29378-40112 GCF_001515625.1 Sinocyclocheilus rhinocerous
TATATATATATATATATAAATACACCCATTATCAGTCAAAAGTTAGATTTTTATAGTTTAATGTTTTTGAAAATGCGTATTAGAATGATTTATGATAATGTGACACTGAAGACTGGAGTAATGGCTGCTGAAAATTCAGCTTTGCCATCACAGGTATACATTACATTTGAATGTATATTCAAATTGAAAACTGAAAACTCTAATTGAAAGTAATTCTAAATTGTAATATGTCACAATTTTACTGTATTTTTTCATCAAACAATTACAGTCTTGGTGAACATAAGACACTTTGTTTCAAAAACATTTAAAATCTTATTTATTCCAAACCTTTAACCAACATTTATAAGTAATACTACTACTACTACCACCACCACCACTACTACTACTGAAATGATGTTTTAAATGATGCTGTATGTTTTTATTTAGATTTTTTAAATTCAAGGATGCATGCATACTTGCATCCATAAGAAAGCATTTGTTTGATCTTCAGAAATAGGATAAAGTGTGTGTCAAATAGCTGTAGAGGCAAGAGTGAACGGATGGAAAATTACATGAACTTGTATGTTCATCTACAATTAATCTGTCCCAGCTAATATAAATAAATATTACAGCGAATTACAACGCTAGTTAGTTGGCCATTGGTGCACCTATTAATGTTCAGCTATAGCTGTCAAGTCTCTACATTTACAGTGATTTGCATGTTAAATGCATGTATTTGTGTTTTTCAGGTTTTTTATTTCTCCACTGGTATATTTGAGAAAGCAGGGGTGTCTGAGCCAGTCTATGCCACCATTGGTGCTGGAGTTGTTAACACCGCATTCACAGTTGTGTCGGTAAGTTAGTAAGAACATGTTTCCTGTGATTTTGTCCTTTTGTTGAGGCTCATGACAGTGTTTTGGTTGAGAACGATTGTATTCCTCTCTAATTTAGCTGTTCATAGTGGAGCGAGCTGGTCGAAGATCACTACATCTTATTGGGCTGATGGGAATGGCTGTGTCTTCTGTTCTCATGACCATAGCTATGGCGCTACTAGTATGTATATGCTTACATTGATGTACTATATTTCTGTTAATGTGTACACTGGTGTTTATTCGCTAACCGTCCTTTGCAGGATCAAGTGAAATGGATGTCGTATGTCAGCATCGTAGCCATCTTCAGTTTTGTGGCATTTTTCGAGATCGGACCAGGCCCAATCCCATGGTTCATTGTGGCAGAACTCTTCAGTCAAGGTCCCCGGCCTTCTGCCATCGCTGTCGCTGGTTTCTCCAACTGGTTTGCCAACTTCTTGGTGGGAATGAGCTTCCAGTATGTTGAGGTATGGAAACATGAACACAGTTATAGTCTTTCTTTTCTCGTCGTTCTCACATTTCTTTAAATACTCAGTTTTTTCTGTTGATAGGAATTGACAGGCCCGTACGTTTTTATCATCTTCACTATCCTCCTGCTGATATTCTTCGTCTTCACCTACTTCAAAGTTCCTGAGACCAAAGGCCGGACATTTGAAGAGATCTCTGCGAGCTTCCGCTCAGGGGCTGATAAATATACCCAAGATGATCTGAACACACTGGGGGCAGATTCCCAGCTCTGAGCTCTACGTCATGTTTATACAGTAATGTTATAAACTAACCAAGTGAGTGTCCTTGGCTGTGGCATGGTGGGTATGTTCATAATGGCAAACTACTATATTACTTCTAATAGGAATGCAGTAGGTTATGCAGTGTTTACTATGCACTAGTGTTGTCACGATACTGGAATTTCTAACTTTGATACGATACCTTGAAAAATATCAATATTTAATACCATTTTTGATACCACAGGGAAAAACTGCATACAATTTTAGATTTTTATTAAAAGATAAATATGACAAGGCTAGAACATGACAATTAGGTATATTCTTGCATTAATGAAAACTTCTTGAGGTGGTAAAACACTGGAGAAAAACTTACACCGTACACTGGAGACAAGCTTATGGATTTGCATATGTTTACTTCCTTTTTTTTAATGTGAAGTATTCATTTTGGTATTTTATTACTCAGAATAGGGTGGTGTGAGCATTATGGAGTGCTATAAACACGTAATGCAACATAGCATTTAATATAGTATAAAATAATATATTTTCTGCCCCATTCTGTGATGTTGTGAAGTGAGTTTGGAGTTGGTATCGGTGTATCGATACTGCGGAAAAAGAGTTTTGAAACGGTCTTATCATTGAAATTGTTTCAGATATTTCAGTATTGATATGTATTGAAAAATACATATTTTTGACAACACTACTATGCAGATTTTCTGATTGCATTGAATGCTTAAATTACTTACTATATTTGCCAAACTGTGCAAGTACACACTGCTTCTCAATAATTACTCATTATTTCACTGGACTGACAGAAGTATGAATATTTGTATTCAAAATTGTATTAAACATTGCAAAATTACCATATTTATTTCTGAGATTGTAACCAGCACCTCTCTCTAATGTAAAATATCCGACATGTGACGACTTTTTTTTGCATACTGCAGACTATTTTTTAGATACATTACATATTTTTTACATACTGTACTATTATTTTTTACATTATATTGTAAAAATAATATGTAGTATACAGTATGGTGTAACATGCAGTATTCCGTTCTAAACGTTCCCACTGTCTTCAGATACAGTAGATGAACAGTGGCACAGGAAGTCCTACTTTTTGGCTCACACCAACTGTTTTCATAATTGTTTGTTTTCTCATTCTGAAATGGAGAATAGTATCTAAAAATAATAATCACAATTACTGCATGTTTACATGCATATGGATAAGAAGATTATTGTACATTTTTAGATCGTTTGAATGATTAAATTTGCACAATTCAGCTTATATATATTGCTTTTTTTTTTTAGAATAGCACTTTTAACCGTTTTTACTATTGTCCTGTCAACACATGATGAGTTCTGATATAATATATGTCTTCTGATGTTATATCAAGTATAATGATGTCAGAAATGGATATTTCAACATTATGGTGTCAGATTATGATATATGTTCATCAATATTTGAACTGTAGCTTTACAAAAAGAATTCAAACTCAATACAATTTTTACATTTACATTGCAAGTCCTTCTGCTTTTCAGAAGTGTGAATTAGGGTTTCCAGTACGATGAGGTTTAATATATTTTCAAATCGGACCAATCTTATTTTGACCTCCAGTAAATTAACTCAACTAATATATTAGTTATACTATAATATAAAAAAATATATTTTCGAGTTGTGCATAATGCTTGATGTTTGTGTGATGTGGAGAATGTAGTATATTGTTCATTTTTCAAAAGTGCAATACTTGTTAACATCCTGTCTATTTATTCCAAATATTGCTAAGCATTATGAATGAAACAGGCTTCTAATATTTCTTATGTAAAAATATATTTTTTTATGTATAAGCGTGTTTTCACTTAACATGGCATAGACTGACATAGAGCCATTCATCCAGAGGATGTAAATAGGTTCAGGTTTAAAGCATATATTTTTTAATAGATGTGCTTAGTATTTTGCATTTTTTAAACTTCCTAAAAGATGAGATATGGTTTTGTTCAGTACGTCACAGAAATTGTATTAGTAATCCAAGAAAAAATGTGCCAAGACATGTCCTTGCTGGGTATCCTACTTTTTCTAAATTATCAATTTATCATTGGAAATAAATCAAATAAACAAAACTGCAACAGAATGTCATTTTTGTTAAGTTTCTGTTTGGATCAGCGCTTAGCAGAAATGTCACATAAAGGTGTTTAAAACATTAAAATGCATAAAGCCACAATTATGCTCAAGACCAAAAGATGGCAGTATTTCTCACTGCAGTAGTACTGGCTATCCATTGTGGGATGTATAAGAAACAGTTTTGGTTACCATTGACTTACATTATTGACAAAAAAAAATTAGACGTTTCTCAAAATATCTTCTTTTATGTTCAGCAGAAAAACGAAAGTCATTCATGTTTGCAACAACATGGGGGTGAGTAAAGTATGGCATATGTTTATTCTACAACTGTTGCCTCTGTAAGTATAAACATTACATCAGTGTTTTCAAACAATTCAGTCATTACAAAAGTTTACAAGTTATTTGTTATTTTTATTTCACTAAACGAATAAACTGAATTCGCATTGCTGTCTGGTATCAGATGCTACATTGACACACAAAAAAATGTTTTATTGTTTTAAAAAATTATCTAGGCTTGCTCATCACAAATATGTTAAGAATACCACAAAATAGCACTAATGTGAGCAATATTTGGCAGTCATAATTAATGTTCTACAGCCATAGTCATGTTAAAGGAATCGTTTACCCAAAAATTACCCCTTAGGACATCCCAGATGTAGATGAGTTTGTTTCTTCATAGGAACTGATTTGGAGAAATTTAACATTACACCACTTGCATCAACGGATCTTGGGGTGCCAACGGGTCAATGGGTGCTATCAGAATGAGAGTTCAAACAGCTGATAAAAACATCATGGTATAAATTGTGTGTACATTTTCAGCAAATTTTCATTTTTGGGTGAACTATTCCTTTAATGTGCAACCCATAATGCAGAAAAAAAAACTCAACAGAGATCCTCAGTCTTGTGATGGAAGAAAACGTGCATTTGGACCTAGTTACAGTTTAGTGGCCAGTCTGTGGATTGCCAGCAAAATCCTCTTAACGTAATGGACAGAGCCAGAGCCATAATGACTATCATTATGACAACACCATCGGCTGTCTTGTGATTTTGTCATAAAGCAACAAACTGCAGCATCCTGCCAGAATAAATTAAGGGTTTTCCTATGTGTTGATGGGATATCAACAATTTCAGTGGGAACTAAAATATTGTAGCACTCAACACCGGCTTTAACATTTACACTATAAAATCCAACAGTTATCGATGTACCATGAATTTCCTCAGGGATAAAAACCACTGAGAAACAGAATAATTACTGTCCATTCCATTTTTGGTTACCATTGACTTACATTATTGACAAAAAAAAATTAGACGTTTCTCAAAATATCTTCTTTTATGTTCAGCAGAAAAACGAAAGTCATTCATGTTTGCAACAACATGGGGGTGAGTAAAGTATGGCATATGTTTATTCTACAACTGTTGCCTCTGTAAGTATAAACATTACATCAGTGTTTTCAAACAATTCAGTCATTACAAAAGTTTACAAGTTATTTGTTATTTTTATTTCACTAAACGAATAAACTGAATTCGCATTGCTGTCTGGTATCAGATGCTACATTGACACACAAAAAAATGTTTTATTGTTTTAAAAAATTATCTAGGCTTGCTCATCACAAATATGTTAAGAATACCACAAAATAGCACTAATGTGAGCAATATTTGGCAGTCATAATTAATGTTCTACAGCCATAGTCATGTTAAAGGAATCGTTTACCCAAAAATTACCCCTTAGGACATCCCAGATGTAGATGAGTTTGTTTCTTCATAGGAACTGATTTGGAGAAATTTAACATTACACCACTTGCATCAACGGATCTTGGGGTGCCAACGGGTCAATGGGTGCTATCAGAATGAGAGTTCAAACAGCTGATAAAAACATCATGGTATAAATTGTGTGTACATTTTCAGCAAATTTTCATTTTTGGGTGAACTATTCCTTTAATGTGCAACCCATAATGCAGAAAAAAAAACTCAACAGAGATCCTCAGTCTTGTGATGGAAGAAAACGTGCATTTGGACCTAGTTACAGTTTAGTGGCCAGTCTGTGGATTGCCAGCAAAATCCTCTTAACGTAATGGACAGAGCCAGAGCCATAATGACTATCATTATGACAACACCATCGGCTGTCTTGTGATTTTGTCATAAAGCAACAAACTGCAGCATCCTGCCAGAATAAATTAAGGGTTTTCCTATGTGTTGATGGGATATCAACAATTTCAGTGGGAACTAAAATATTGTAGCACTCAACACCGGCTTTAACATTTACACTATAAAATCCAACAGTTATCGATGTACCATGAATTTCCTCAGGGATAAAAATCAATGAGAAACAGAATAATTACTGTCCATTCTATGCCTTATTAAAGACCAAATAAAGCATAAAAATGCAGACACTGCACCTGGAATGCTGACATAGTGTGCATAACTGATTTTTCAAAATTAAAAAAATAAAAATAAAAAACGGGAAGAAGACATTCATTAGTTTGCATGCTGTGCAGTCATGCAGACAGTCTCCTGAAGAGATTATTAATTGCTTTTTCTCTCCAGCTCCTGTTCTCATTTTCAGCTCCACTCCATTTCAAATCAGAGCGTCGTAGCCAAACTCCCACCACATAACAGTTTCATAGCACCGGAAAATATTTTCTCAACCCTTTTTAAGATTAAAAAGGAACAAACAAACAAAATCCACTAATTTGCCTTAAGTAAAGGCTATGCCTTGAGGCAGAACTAGGCCACAGAATGCATTGCTTTGTGTATAACGAATCTAGTGAGAGAGTTGCGGTGTGACTTAGCTTCACAGTCCGCTAATTAAATTTGCTCCTTAGTAGGATGTACAGCTAGAGACACGGTCCTAGTTTTAATGAGAGCCTGATCTTTTCACATTGATCTATCCTATGACGCACAGACCATAGAACCTTAGAGAGAACATGGAGGCTGAATTGTGAATTGCATTGTGCTTTATATTACAGCATTTTCTCAATTTCAATGTTTGCTTCAATGTATAGTTTTATGTATTATTTATTTTTTGAATTTATGATTTTGTGAATTAATCATCCACAGTTCTTTGGTATCATTCAATGTATTATGTCTAAACATGCACATAAAAATTACAGTACACGCATTGAAATATTTATTTGGTTTAAAATGACATTCTTTTACATCTTTTAGTTTGCCTTTTATATTATAATTTACAGTAATATTCACATGGAACATATTTTAATCATTTTATTTACAGCTGAAATTATTTACAGAACCTTTAACATTTTTGTTTGTCATACCACTCCCTTAATTGAGAATTGGGACTCCTCTGTTATACTTTTAAATACTATAGATACATATACCGTATGTCAGAATGTGGAAAAACAAGGCGTGACAAATTAAATAAAAATATATTTTCATAATATTGGTATGTTGCTGTGTACTGTATAAATATGAATGAATCAAATTAACTTTGTAACTGACTGGCATAATGAGAGCTTTAATGCTGGATTTAAGTGCTAGGCTGCTGACTAGTGATCTGAATGATAGACATTAAAGGGCTTTTTAGTTTAAGTGCTTTTCTACAATTATCCTTCAGCCATGTGAAATAACCACTTCAGATCACACTTCATCTAATGCCAGAATGAGATCGCTTCTTGATTCAGATAAGTAATATCATATGCCATCAACTGATCTTCATGTGACTAATCATTTGCATCAAGGTGGAATTATTGAAATGAAATGTGAAATTATGAAAAATGTTTTCATAAGGGCGTTGAATTAATATTTTTTAGACTGAAGATTGGAGTGTTTTGATGCATTGGTGCTTATAGTACTATTAGAATTTGAATACAAAACTCAAGTACAAATACAAAATTGTTCAGTGAGTCAAACAAGATTAAAATTGCTTTGTTTTAGGCACCATGACTGACTTGAAACAGATTAATGGAGTATTGTGGTTACAATATTCAATCTCTTTTAGAAAGAATATAAATGTAATTTATTCTGATAAGTTGTTAAAATCAAACTGCAGCCATGACTTCCAGATAAACAGCTATCTTTGCTGGGGATAACTTTGATAATTTTACTCTGAGAGTTTTATTTGCATATGTGGAGAGGTTCGTTGCATCTTCACAGAGCTGGTGGGGCACATGGATGATGCACTTTCTCTTGACCAGATGCCTTTTTAGTTGTTCTTTATATGGAGAGCAATGTCAGATTCCAGAGATATGTTTTTGTGTGTGCATGCACATATGTGGTTGCGCATTTAAATATTTCATGGTGTTTTCAATATTTATGAAACGGCAAGAACAGTGTGTGCTTCCCGCTCTGAATTTCAGCTAAAGGAATTCATGCTAATTTGCTTTTATGTAATCGTTGTCTCTCTAGCTGTTCATTTCATTCACTGTGTGAATTTATTCTCTATGATTTCACCCTATAACAACAAAAGGCATATTGAACATTACAGGAATCCAAATGTGCCAATTGAATCCAATTTTAAACGTGATTAAATAACTGAAATGACACAAAGAGACTGTGGAAAAACACTGAATTACGCTTCACTTGAGTTCATTTTATAAATAACAGCAAAGGAGAATTATATATATTGAATACATATGTGTGTGTGTGTGTGTGTGTATGCACACATTATTTTTTTGCTGTTATTTATTAAAATGAACTCAAGTGAATTCAACAAATCAGTGTTTATGATTATGTTTTATATATATTTTCAGCTCTATATAGCCAGGCACAGTTGGATGGAAAAATGGATGGAAATAATGTAAAAGGACAAACAACAGTCAGGAAAAGAAACAAAACAGAAAAATATACCTAATCACAAATACATTATACATTAGCACCAAAAGCTATTTAATGACCAATGTGCTTGTAAGCACTTTTGACAACAGTTGTGGTGCAAATGAACGCACTCCTTTCTTATCTAGCATCAACAATTCATAGTGCAAGTGCCTTTTCCATCAAATATACAGCAGCCTGTCTTGGATTGCTTCCTCCCAGGGAGATCTGGGTTGAGGATGAATGATGTCTAAAGTTGATCGAGTAGGAATGCTCAAAACAGCCTGCAACAAATACAGAAAAACCCCTCAGTTCATGCATCAGGAGCCAAATAAAGTCTGATTTGTTGCCCTTGCTCAATTGCACTTGTTCAGGAAGGCAGTCTTGACACTGACGGCCCTGTTATTATTTCCTGATAATTACAGGGTACGTTTAAAAAAAAAAGAAAAATAAGGTGATTTTCCAACTCTCTGGATGGCAAAAATTATGAGAGCAATTTGTATCACGTCCGCCAGTCCCTGCCATGCAACAAAGAGCTTTGACATTATTGTCTGGTACTCCTCGCTTCTCTGCGGCTCCAACAAAGAAAGAAGCTCTGACTTTCATTAAGGCAAAGGTAATGACTATGTATAAGACCGGTTCAGGGCATGAGAGGTGTGATTAACTTTTTCTCTCCAAATACTGAGCCGTAGGGCTGGGCTGAAGGAACTGGAGGAAGGGCCCATGTGTTAGAAGGTTTGGTTGTTCTCTCTTGTGTGCTGAAAAGCGCTCCTGAGGGGCCGTCTTTGATGTGTGTTGTGGACGTCAGAGAGTCAGTCAGGGCTGATGTGAAGGGATTAGCATTGAGATAAACACATGAAAAGAAATCAATGACTTTCACTGTACAAGCCCATCTACTGCTGTGGGTGGAGTGGAGCTGTTAAGATTGCGTCAATGCAGAAGCGTGTCCCCCACATGTCCCCTCAGATTTCAGAGTCATGTGGATTTTAGTTCAGTGATGCATCTTATGATTACAAATAGTGAAAAAAAATGCATTTATTCACCCTCATGTTGTTTCACAACTGTATGACTTTCTTCTGTGGAACACAAAAGAAAATATTATCTCAGTGTTTTTTGTCCATACAATGTTGCTTTAACCTCATTGACTTTGACAAGAACATTCTTCAAAATATCTTCTTTTGAGTTCTTCAAAAGAAGTCTTACAGGTTTGAAATGACATAAGGGTGAGTACAATATTTTGGGTTAAATTACCCCTTTAACCCTTATATTATGTCCTAGGTCAATTTGACTCGAACTCACTTTTTAAATTGTCAGAAATACTGATTAACCCAGAATGTTTTTTTCTGTCTTTGTGGAATCTGCAAATTAATTTGACCTGCAAATTCCATGGTTAAAAACGTCTCAGGTTACGCATGTCACCATGGTTCCTCGAGGGAACGAGACGCTGCGTCGGAGGACGCTTTGGGAACGCCCTTCAGCGTGACCGGCTCTGAACCCCGTGTGTAATCAGTCCAATAGATGGGCGAGACGTCATGGGCGGGTGACGTAATGACCAGGAAGCTATAAAAGCACGTGCGGTGAAACCGGCGTCAGCTTCTAGGAGTGAAGCAAGCGCTGGCAGAGATGCTGGAAGTATGTCCTCGAGACGCAGCGTCTTGTTCCCTCGAGGAATCATGGTTACATGCGTAACCTGAGACGTTCCTCTTCAGGAACTCGAGCTGCGTCGGAGGACGCTTTGGGAACGAGTATGCCCACGCCGCCAGAATTCCAAATCTGCCTAGTGTGGAAGCCTGCACAGCTAGGGCGAGAGAACAGAAGAGCCAGGAGTGGCTTGCATATCTAGGCCATAGAACCTGACAAACAGAGGACTCATAATCAATGGAAATGGCATCTACTATCCACTACGGCTGTCAAAATGGCTGAAAAACTAAATTCGAATTTTGTACTTAAATATGATCAAAATCGAATGTGCATTTTTATTTTAAATTTGTCGAATATTCGAAATTCAAATTTTTTTTTGACAGCCCTACTATCCACCGACTGAGGGTCTGTTTTGTAGCTGGAAGCCCTCTAGGTAGTCTTGATAGTGAGGTAGCGATCAGAGATCTCCTCGATAGGCTTGAAGGGAGGCCTACAAAGAGCTTCTAGCACCACAGCCAGGTCCCACGTGGGGACACGAGATCGTACCGGAGGCCTGAGCCTCAGCGCACCGCGGAGGAAACGTGTAACTAGGGGGGGTCTGCCCACTGACTGGCGACCGAGGGGGGCGGGG
>NW_015653472.1:40271-41551 GCF_001515625.1 Sinocyclocheilus rhinocerous
CTGCAGGAACTCCAGCACTGTACCAACCGGGCAGTTAACTGGGTCTAGCTGGCGGTCTCCGCACCAAGAAGTGAAAAGTTTTCACTTCAAGGTGTACAGTTTCCTCGTTGAGGGAGCTCTGGATTGGAGGATGGTCTCAACAACCTCGGTTGAGAGACCGGAAGCTATGAGTTGTACCCCCTCAGGGACCACACCCACAACTTCCACAGCTCCGGGCGGGGGTGGATGATCGTACCCTCCGCCTGTGAGAGGAGATCTCTCCTGATGGGAATCTCCCATGGAGTGTCGTCTAGGAGAGAAATCAGGCCCGAGAACCATACTCGGCCCGGTCAGAACGGGGCTACTAGCAGAAGACGGACCCCGTCCTGGCGCACTCTCTCCAGAACTCCCGGGAGCAGAGCGATCGGGGGAAAGGCGAACAGACGAAGCCTCGGCCACATCTGTACCATGGCATCCAGCCCCAGTGGAGCTGGATGAGGAATGTGCATCGCTCTCAGCGAGAGGAGCCTCTCCTGGGACCACACAAGGATCTGGTGTGCCAATTTGTATAAACGGCGCGAGCGCAGACCTCCCTGGTGGTTTATGTATGAGACCACCGCTGTGTTGTCGGTGCGCACCAACACATGGTGACCTCTTAGGTCTGGGAGGAAGTGTCTTAGTGCACGAAGCACGGCCAGCATCTCCAGGTAGTATATATGCCATGTCAGATGGTGACCACTCCACAGACCGCGGGCAGGGTGGCCACTCATGACCGCACCCCAACCGGTGAGGGATGCGTCCGTCGCTAGCGTTACGCGGCGACAAGGAGCTCCCAGCACCGGGCCCTGAGACAAGAACCAAGGTTTCCTCCACATGTCCAAGGCACGTAGGCATCGCCGCGTGACCTTGATCATGCAAAGCGGGTTTCCCCTCGGGGAGAACCCCTTGGTCTTGAGCCACCACTGTAGGGGTCTCATGTACAGCAGGTCAAGAGCGATCACGTTGGACGCAGCTGCCATCAAACCCATCAGTCTCTGAAACTGCTTGACAGTGAGTGACCGGCCTTTTCTGACTCTCACGAATGCGGTGAGGACCGACTCGATCCGAGCAGGGCACATACGTGCCTGCATCGTGGTCGAATCTCACACCACACCTAGATAAGTGGTCCTATGTAATGGAGAAAGCACAATTTTCTTGGCGTTTAGTCTCAACCCCAGTTCTCTCATGTGGGCGAGAACGACATCTCGATGTCGAACCACCGTCTGCTCTGATTGAGCTAAAATCAACCAATCGTCGATGTA
>NW_015653472.1:41579-48775 GCF_001515625.1 Sinocyclocheilus rhinocerous
TCTACTAAGGGAATCAGTCTCTCGAGACTGACCTCTGGTGTAATGACAGCAGCTAGCTCGGTGCCCTGTAACGGCGGACCGGCAGGAGACAACCGAACCAGCTGCTCTAGAGACCTCCGCAGAGGTGGCGAGCCTCTTAGCACCGCTACGTTCCCGGGCGGTGACTGAGAGTGGCACTCGCGGGATACCGCTGCTCCCTGTAAATCCGGCAGGGTTTACTCCCTCCGCAAAGAGAGCCTTCCGGGAGCGGAGAACATGCATCGAGAGCCGACTCAGCATGTTCCGCTCCCAGGCAGACAACGCACAAACTGTGTGTATCCCCACCCGTAATATAACGTGGGCAGGGAGGAACACACAGCCTGAAACGCTGCCTGCCCTCGCCCCTTATGTGTTTCTTTTTGTCTTGTGCTTTTGACATTTCTGCTTGACAAAACAACATCAAATAAGACTCACAAACGGATATCAGACCGACACACACACAGAGCGCTTGCTGAATGACAGAAAGCTGACGCCGGTTTCACCGCACGTGCTTTTATAGCTTCCTGGTCATTATGTCACCTGCCCGTGACGTCTCGCCCATCTATTGGACTGATTACACACGGGGTTCAGAACCAGTTACGCTGAAGGGCGTTCCCAAAGCGTCCTCCGACGCAGCTCGAGTTCCTGAAGAGGAACCCATCTGAGGATATTTATATTAGCATTTATGCATTTGGTAGATGCTTTTATTCAAAGAAATGTATGCTGTGTTGAAGGCGTAAATTTGTATCAGTTCATGCATGTGAATTTTGCTGGGAATCAAACCTATGATATTGGTGTTGCATGCTCTATACTATTTGAGCTTCAGGAAAGCACACTCACAAAACAATCTAAACTTTAAATTTAAAATGAAAATTTAAAATACTGTTACCAATATTTACATTTTTTTTTTTAAATATGTTTTGTGAGAAGTATTCATGTTGATAGTGTGATTATTAGAGAATTGTATTAGGGTCAATTTAACCTGTAACATAATGATCATACCCAGAATTTTAACATAATACAGGACAGACATAAATGAAAACTATGCTTAAAAAGCTCACCTCAGTCCACCATCACACTGTAAACAGCGTGATCTCATGCCTAAGGACAAGGTCTGTGCAATGTATCACGGTAGCCTGTGTGTCTATGGATACAGTTGTGCATTTCAAAAGGACAACCATCCTATTATTTTCATTTGTGATATGCTGCACGTGAATGGACAGTTGAGAGTGCCGCAGGGGAAATAATGCATTGCTTATCAGCTCAAATAACAGAAAAGAAAATAGAAAAAATATGATAAAGAATGCATGTGTTGTCATATTGTTCATGTGGTCTGGCTGGCGGCAATAGAGTAAATACGTCATGTTATTGAGCAGCTAAAAAGACATTAGAGTCCATCATAACTCATCATAATGTAATAAAGAATGATTATCAAAACACACACTCAAGGTAATATTTTGATCAACTAATTTAAAATAAGAAGCACTGTCCATTTTTACCATTAAGACCGAAACATACTCTACACCAGGGATCCACAAATCTGGCCCACGAGATCCACTTTCCTGCAGAGTTTCGCTCTAACCCTAATCAAACACACCTGAGCATGTTAATCAATGTCTTCAGGATCATTAGAAAATCACAGGTAGGTGAGTTTGGTCAGGGTTGGAGCTAAACTCTGCAGCGCATTGGCCCTCCAGGGCAAGATTTGAGGAACCCTGCTCTACACAATACACAGTCACATCTTGCTATACAAGATCATTTTTGAGTGCAAAATGTGTCAGAGGCCAACTTAGTCCGCATCCAAAATTGCATACTCTCCGAGTAGGTACTTATTTTGAATAAGTAAAAAAAAAAGTAGGTTTATATAGTATGATTGTGTGTAATATGAAGGTAATCTGGACATACTACATTTACCATATTGTCATTGTCATGTGACCTACCAGTATCAGTTGTGTCCACATATGTAATGGATATAGAAAAACAAAAGCAGCCAACATGGCAACAGGGCAGATGTAGTATGTATCGGATGTTGTATGTTCATATTCCATTCATACTACGTACCCATATTCGTACTATATAGAACATACTTTTTTAAAAGGTGTGAAGTAGGTTTCAAACCAAATGTAGTATCTATAGACAGTATAAGTGATTTCAGACAGATTTTTTTCAGGTCACCTACTGTCATGGAACAGCAATAGTTTGAAAAGAATCTTGTTATGCAAATTAGTTTTGTTTAAAGTAAATTACAGGCTCAAAACAACAGTGATCATTCAATGGCTGCTGCATGATTCAGCTCTGCTGTGGCCGTGGACAATTATGTGATGAACTGAACCATGCACAACTTTGATGGTAAATATGTGGGAATGACTGTGTGGAAAAAGAAGACATGATTTTGCAAATATGGCAAGACAAAATTACAAAGCTATAAAAGGAAAACAAACCTTTCTGCAAAAATATGAAGTGACTGCATTAGCCAATGACTTATGTTCCCCACTTTTGACTAAGCAGTACGCACATTGATTTTTCCCTGGTGAAGTTTATGTATCTTTTAAGCTTGTTACATAACTTTTTCTCAATCCCCAATACCAAAGTAACTTGAAAATCCAAAAAACGTATAAACGAAACAAAGAATTACCTGCTTCTTTTTACATTCGAAGAATTGTCAGAGACATAGCCTACTGTGATGCCATTTTCCTGGAAAGGTAAATCATATCTAAGGAATATTTAATGTCTCAACTTTAACTGCAAGTCATAAAGCATGCAGAATTAACTCTTCACCTTGTTTTTGTTGGTACCACTGATCATTAAAATAAAATGTCAGAAATACTTAGGGGTGTAATGGGTCATTTCTCCAACTCAGCATTCACCTCAAAACTGCAAAAGATGCAACCCCTTGACATTTGAAATGTCAGCGGCAGTGGTGATGTCATGTGGGTTGCAGCTTGGGTCAGGAAATTTTATAATAACATACCTGAGGATTTTAAAATGAAGAGAGATCTATAGATAGATAGATAGATAGATGTGCAGCTGCAGGCATAAATATGTTTTCAAGACTTTTCAGATCTGTCGAGAAGGTGTAAAGAGAAAACCATGCTTGAGTAAAAGTAGATTCCTTACAGTGAAAATGACTCCATTGCAAGTTACAAGTCACCAATTACAAAACGACTTGTAAAAGTTTGCTGATTTTAACAGTACTTAAGTATTTTACTCATACTTAATGTTGGCTCAAAGATGCACTAGTCCTCAACACCTAAAAACCCGCTCATACCAAGAATGATAACTAAAGATATCATCCACACATATTAGCGTCCACACCAGCGACGATATCGTCTGTTTATTTTAAGCGTTTATGCACACTCATCTGCTGCTTAAAAAATTATTGAGCTCATTCTGATTGGGTGTCAATGGTGTAAGGATAAAAGAAACTCAGATACTTTGATCTCCTGAGAAACAGACAATACAAACTTACACGGGCATCTTTGAGACACCCCGCAGAGGGGTGGTGCAGGAACGTCTCTAGGTTACGTATGTAACCATGGTTCCCCGAGGGAACGAGACGCTGCGTCGAGATCGCTTTGGGGAACGCCCCTGCGTGACCGCGTTCTGAAGTACGTGTCAAATCAGCCCAATGGAGTAGCGAGACGTCACGGGTAGGGTGACATAGAGACCAGGAAGCTTAAAAGCGCATCCAGAACAAACAGCATTAGCTTCTGAAAGATCGAAGCAAGTCGCTCACAGAGATGCAGGAAGTATGGCAGTGCAACACAGCATCTCGTTCCCTCTCGGGGAACCATGGTTACAGTCGTAACATGATTCCTTTGTTTGGAGCATGACTGTATTTACACAAAGCCACGATCGAATGCAGCCACACAACACTATTTGATATTTTAAATTTACTTGAAAAATAATGAAATGGGGGTGTAAAATACTAAACATCAGACCATAATACCAGAAGTCTTTATGTGCCACAGAGATCTGCATGTGTGAACAACACCATAAAACAACAATTGCCAAACAGACAACACCGAAACAGGTGAACACATTTCTGCCCACAGATCTGACTGTAATGAGAGCAACTGCAACTAAAGCCATGGACATTGGTCCATTGGAGTTCATGACGACATGGGTGATAAAAACACCAATTAATCTAGAAAATGTCCCCAGCAGAACTGGGGTCTCTAATGCTCATGACACAGCAGACTGTGAAGGCTCAACTGCAAGAGCAGCATCATGTGTTACACACTCTGCACTGAAACAGTAGCAGTAATTCCGATCTGACCAATGAGACTCAGTTTCATGTGACATCTGGAATTAAAATTACAATACATGATGATGATGCAGTCAAAATAATTCCACGTCTGAACGTGAAACTGATGAGAAGTTCAAAATTAACTGTGGTTCTCTCTGTATTTGATTCTGTCTCAGGCTGACCACTGCGATTCCTTGGAGGACAGATACCAGGAAGGCGCCTGATCCTATCTGCATCAAGCCAGGACAGCAGAATTGTTAGAACATAACCTGAAACGAGGGAGATGGGTGCGAAGACACTTGAAGGGGCCATTCACACCTCACAGTAGAACATTACTACACAGATATCTATATGGCCTCCCGGATTAGCACCGGAACTAAATTTTTGCAACACAGATTGATATAGATTAGACTCCTTCCATCTCCCAGACATGAGCACAAAACACACACCTCCACCATTGCATCATCACCTCATCTAGACTTTTCAGTCTGAACACTACACATAACAGAAGACAATGACGGCTTAGATTACAAACGTGGTACTCCACTAAAGATCCATTGTCCATCTTCACACTGACAGAACCACATAGCCTCACACACATAGGACAATATATTAATCACATGATGACAATCTAAAATCATTATATGGCTTGTTTATTGATGCATACCTCTACATTAATGTTCAAGTTATACTGACCTCTTGCTGCATTTCCTTTGAGTCATTCAGACCAAGAATACCTAAATTAATGCTTACATGGGACCACTCTACCATATGTGACCTTGAAAGACATTTAACACCAGATGTACCACTCGCACGTGCTGTCATGAATTCATCAGGTTTCTCTTTTGTTTCATTGTTCTTATGTTAACTTTTCTATCTTACTCCATGGGTGCCGACGTTACGTTGATCAGAATTCAGTCATTGAATGGCCACTAAGATGCTTTTCAGATATCTCACACAAAGCAGTGTGTAAGCAAAGAGAACCCCTTCACCTATTGAAGTCTGCCCAGATACCACCGCTGGAGGTGAGAGGATTCATGAAGATGGGTCAGACTATCGTCCTAGAGAAGGTGCCAGACTGACTCACTGAACTGTGCTCACATGCTGAGCTCAACCACAGGTAGAAACTCTAGAGACATTCATCCACCTGCCAAACTCAAGCAACACACACCTGCTGAGACTGAATGTTCTGCAGATGTAAACAGCCCTCAAAAGGTTCCTACAGCTGCTAACATCACAAAGACAATTTTGAGTTAACATCTCAAGGATGAACAACCACCAAACAGTGACCCCATCGGATTCATCTGAATGTGACCCATTGTGGTCAAATGGGGGACTGTAAGGGTTTTATCATTCATCAGCTGGAAAAAATAGTTCGAAAGTGATTCCAACGATATAATTTCTTTGTGCCTTTATTGTTGTAGTTGTGGTGTGGACTCAATCGTTATCTTTATAGTTATCGTCCTTGGTGTGAACAGGTCTTAAGAGACGTGCCAGTGAAAAACAAGAAAGAGTTGGTGTGTGAGGAGAGAAATAATATTTATTTTCTATAATCAAAATAAAACTGAACACCTCAGAATTCCAATAAATCAATGTAAACACAACCGCCTCTAAAAACGTCTACAAGTCTCTGTGAAGCATAAGTGCTAAAAAAAGGGCATAAGTTAACCAATATCCTTCAAAAAGGTCTCTTCAATATGACAGATAAATAAAATAATGTTAAGTAAAATTTAAAAAATCAAAAGCTTCTTGCACTAGATGTGCTGGTTTCAGCCTCATTGCTGGCTGCAGTAATGTCCTCATCTCTTACAAAACACCAGCGATTAACAGCTACCTGCTAATGCACTCGCATTCACATAAAGAAGCCTTGTTGACAAGTTTCGGTGAGTAAGAGCAAAATGCAGAAGATATAGTACCTTTAATGCTGTGTAGATCTGCATTAAAAGCTAGGTGCCATGCAAAATGTAATGAGAATTGCATGACTCATTACAAATGTAATGGAGTAAAGAGTACATATAGCCTGCCTATTAAAAAAAGAGTAAAAGTTGCTAATACCTTTAATAGTCTGTAAAACTACAAAGTAGCCAAAAAGATACTCAAGTACAGCAAATAATTACATTTACTTAAAGACTTTACACCACTGAACAGTGCAGGAATATTCAATTTCCACGATCATGAAACATATCCAGATGTCCCCCTACAATGCTCAGTTGACAAAACAAGTCTCAAGAAAGTCAATGCATAGTATAGTATAGTACATATGTTTAGCTTACATAGGCTACTTGGTAACATTTGCAACTGTAACCTTTTCATAATCAATATATTATTTGTAAATTATATTTTTCCAGTGATAAAATCTAAAATTCAGTATTGTAATATTTCAGTTGCCTTATGTTGTGTTTGTGTAGGTCTATAGGCTATTAGTTCCACCTTTATTTGTTCCTCAGAACGTTAATTTGGGTACACTATGCTCACAGGTGTTCTGCAGGCACCTGTGCAGTTTTAGTCATAGATATTTATATGGTTGTAATTCTAACACTTTTATTGTAATCCACAACGACGGAGACCAGAGACGCCGCCGACACGGACATTCAAAATATTTTGTTTACACAACCATGAAAGCCAAGTGTTGCATGTTTTGAACACTTCTTGAAATTTACCACAAAACCAAAGCCTATGCATCCTGATGTTTACAACCAATGGCTTCATAAAAACACATTTGTGACCCTGGACCACAAAACCAGTCATAAGGGTCAATTTTTCGAAATTGAGATTTATTCATAATCTGAAAGCTGAATAAATAAGCTTTCCATTGATGAATGATTTGTTAGGATAGGACAATATTTGGCCGATATACAACTATTTGAAAATCTGGAATCTGAAGGTGCAAAAAAAATCTAAATATTGAGAAAATAATCTTTAAAGTTGT
>NW_015653472.1:51650-59763 GCF_001515625.1 Sinocyclocheilus rhinocerous
TTTATATATATTTTTTTTTTATTTTATTTTGTTTATTTTTTTACTGGGAATTCATTTAATTATCATGGCTGTTTTTATGTGATATTAATAATATATTGGCAAAAATAGAGCTGAATCATATTCCCTAAAGCAAGCAAGTATTAGTTTAGATGCTTTAAATAATCTTTTAGTGCATGTATTATATAGATAACCCTGGAGAAAACTAGGCTAAAAGTACCCTGCTCAAGTACCTAATAATGGCACAAACTGGAACCTTTTGGTCACTAACCCAGATCTTTTACCACAGCACCACACCACCCAAACCCTTAGACATGCAGCTTTTTATAGAATCACCACCTTGGCCAGCTGGGCTTTCAGATCTCTGACTTCGACCTCCAGTGATCTCTTCTCCCCCAGTGCTGTGGCGAGAGACGCGTCCTTGGAGTTCAGCAGAGCTTCCAGATCCTTCAGTCTGGCCAGAGCCGATTCCAGATCCGACTCTTTCTTACCATTCCTACAGTCACAAAAATACAAAGAAGGTATTAAAGCATTTTTTTCCTCTCGGCACACAGAGGAATACAATTATTTCAATTAGATTCAGAATAGTCAGATTATTATATTCATTAATGCATGTTGAGGAAAGTCTCTTGTATCAGAAAATTGCGAGCAACTGCATTAGAGTGGCATCATGGCCTGAGTAAAGCACCTCAGGAGAGGATCGGATCTTTTCGGCTGTCAGAACTGATCTAAGACTGTAAAATATGCATCTGATTTACATCCATAAGCTTGACTGAATATGTTTGCCAAGTAGCAAAGCTTGAATAATCAGTTCAGTGCAAATGAACACCAGACTGCCCACAATTTTGCCTGGGATTTTGTACCAAAACCAAGGACTCTTTAAAATCTGTAAACAATAACCTTAAGAATCCTCTCTCTGAAACAGAGCAGGATTTGGGCCTCCAACAGTAAATTTAAACCATATGGGTGTGACTACAATGTTGTTCCTTTTTGAAGGAACCATACAAACCTTAATAAAAATACAGAATGATAAACACTTCAATAAATAAAAGATGACTGGTAGTTTTACTATGTCATCAACTGAATTAAGGCAAAGTGAGGTTTGCAGTTTTAAAACATAGAAGGGTAATAAGGCCAACTCTTACAGTCTAAAACGAGAGTATAATTTATCAACACTCATATCTGTTCTCTGTCAAAACAAGCGTTTAGGTTTAGAGTTCATCTCTGTGCATTCCCAGATCAGATTTCACAAGGCCTGTAAAATAGCTGCTCCAAAATTAGTCATGTGAGTGATTGACCGAACATGGCTTGAAACAATTAAAACTCTGCCACACTTCAGTCCCTAAGGCACCTTTCCCACACACACAACTCCTTCCCAACAACAAAAGTACGCTCAATGTGCACTCAGACTACAACGCAAGCAAACTAAAACTCAACAGACTAAAGCAAATAACTTCTAGAGTTTGTATTCTCTGTTCTGTGGAGCATTCCATCAGGCCTCCTTCCTGAGAGAAGTAATTCAACCAACTTACGATTCCCAACAACAGAGGTTTTGTTAGGTCACATACTTTACTTTACAGCCACATACCTTCACTAAAAGCTTTATGAGGCTGAGAACATGAAAAAACGTTAAATGTAGGAAAGTTAACCTCCCTGACTGAGATTACTTAAAGTAATGTACTTGTAAAATAATAGTTCGATGAATAACAGTTTTGAAGAACTGGTTACTGAAATTCAAAAGTATGGAAAAATCTTTTTTTGAAGGGAAGATATATGCGAGAACTTTTGCAGAGAGCCTTTGAGGTAACATTCATCACTATTTCTGAGGAACAGTATAACTGGAACTGAAAAAAAGCGCACAGATTTTTGTATTTTAGCTGTTCACGCTACAGGAATAAAAACAAGCACTGGTCCTCAGCAGGATACAGTGTTTATGTGGAAAAATTAGCCTAAATCTGCTCATTAAAACTTTTAATGGACACAGAGAGAGGGGAGAATTTACAACTTTAGTCCAGAGGGGCTACAGTGAAGTAGGGGGGTTACAATGAAAGTGTGTAAACAGCTGCATATTTGTGCTTAGTCAACCATAAACACACATCCAGAAACATAACCTCTTCTACTTAGGACATTTGGTCATTAAAAACCAGCCCGTTCCTGTCAGCGCCCTAAATGTGCCGTTTTGTTCTATACTTATTCTGGTTGCACAATATGGGGAAGTCGTGGCCTAATGGTTAGAGAGTCGGACTCGTAACCCAAAGGTTGTGGGTTTGAGTCTCGTACCAGCAGGGATTGTAGGTGGGGGGAGTGAATGTACAGCGCTCTCTCCCACCTTCAATACCATGACTGAGGTGCCCTTGAGCAAGGCACCGAACCCCCAACTGCTCCCCGGGTGCCGCAGCAGAAATGGCTGCCCACCGCTCCGGGTGTGTGTTCACTGCTGTGTGGGTGCACTTTGGATGGGTTAAAATGCAGAGCACTAATTCCAAGTATGGGTCACCATACTTGGTCACATGTCACGTCACTTTAAAAAAAAAAATATATATATTAAGCAGATTGAGCAGAAACAACATTTCACAGTGGAGCAGGCCACATTTGAAGAAAACAATAAAAGTTTAAGAGCCTCATGTGGTCTAATGTTTGTTATTTGTTCTATTATTTTCTATATTTGACGTTAATTTTTTTCTGCTACTGTATTTGTTTTGCTGTTTTAGTTCTCAACATCTCCAGGATCTGTCCACAGGAAGCCAAACCAACCAGAGGCTGTTTAAAGTAGACAATAGGAGAACATGTGCGTCACTTAGCGTCACTTCTGTTCCGGGTCACATTGTCCTTGTTGACTGAACCAACATGGTCAAAGTTTACACTGCAAATGGTCAACTTTGAGTGAAGGGAGCTAAAGAAAACAAACTGGAAAATAAAGTGTGTTATAGCTAATAAGTTGAATAAAATACTACAAAACGACAGCATTTAAAAAAATTAAAAAAAACTATAAAAGCATCAATTCCAGTAAGTTTTCATTAAAAGTGTGTATTTTGTGTGCCGAGTTGTATGTGTGTGTGAGAGAGAGAAAGGGGAAAGGGTTTGGTTTGGCATCTTTGATCCAGTGGAAACATTTCAGGCACAAAAAGAGCCAGTTGAGGGAGAGAGAGAGAGAGAAAGAGAGAGAGGAGGAGAGGAATGTACCAGGTCGGCCTCCAGCACCTCTATGAATCACAGTCCTCTTTTGTGACGAAAAAGAAACCCACAAAATAAAGCCCTCTGAATGTTTTGCCATGTTACCAAGGCAAAGTGTCGTGGAAATATTTCACGTGACCATCTTTGAGAAAACTTTGACCACGAACAGGGTTTCCCCAAGATAAAAAAAAACACACTGGAGCCAAAACCATCCATTAGAAAGCTTAAATTCAAAAGCAGATACATTTTTTCCTACAGAATAAGCATTAATTAAACTGATAGCCATTCATTTTAATGTACTTATTAGTCAAAAAACACATAAAAAAAAGCTGTGGACTATCATGCACACACCCTCAGGCGGGGAAAAATGTGACCCTGGACCACAAAACCAGTCATAAGGGTCAATTTTTCGAAATTGAGATTTATTCATAATCTGAAAGCTGAATAAATAAGCTTTCCATTGATGAATGATTTGTTAGGATAGGACAATATTTGGCCGATATACAACTATTTGAAAATCTGGAATCTGAAGGTGCAAAAAAAATCTAAATATTGAGAAAAACGTTGTCCAAATGAAGTTCTTAGATATGCATATTACTAATCAAAAATTAAGTTTTAATATATTTACAGTAGGAAATAAAAAAAAATACCTTCATGGAACATGATCTTTACTTAATATCCTAATGATTTTTGGCATAAAGGAAAAATCAATCATTTTGACCCATACAATGTATTTTTGGCTATTGCTACAAATATACCCCAGCGACTTAAGACAGGGTCACATTTTAGGTTGAATCTCAACATCCAAAATCTCATTTTTTGGTTTGCAGAGCCCTTGCACATCACAGCCGATCAGACAATCGATCTGTAAGTATAATTTGTTTTGAACCAGTTTCTGACCTTGTCCACTTTATGCTATTTTGCAGAATGCTCTTACGTCCTTCATGGAAAATTGTAAAAGGGTTGTTAAAATGGATGTGGGCTTTCAGATGGACTGAGGACAGAGGACTGTAGGGAGTTAAATTACTAATGGATAGTAAGTCAAATAGATGCATTTGTCACCTGGACTCTGGCCTTTCTTTTAGTAAGTAATATATTCTTATTAAACACAAAAAGATATAAATTGAAGGGACTGGATGTCTCCAGGGTTGATCTCTGTTTAAGTATATTATTCTGACAGCAAGACAATCTACAGTGTCAGTGGGTCGGACTCGGATCAGGGCTGTCATATATGTCTCAGACTCTTCGGTGTCAATCTGAGGAGGAGTAGCCTACAGTTGTATGTGAGGAAGAGGAGAGCTCTGTATAATTCAGTAGCTACGTCGCTGAACCTTCCTGGTACACTGTCATGTAGCAGAGCATAAATGGACCTTTCCGTTGCTTGTGTTCTTACAGATGGTCTAGTTTAAGCGCACAGTGTAGTTTGCTGTAACGAGTGCGCACGCGTCACTAGACTTCACATTGGTGACAACAAGAGAAGTAACCAAAGAAGACAGAACAAGGTAAGCCGACATACTTTTTTTATGCTTTACTGTAATGTGAAGTGAGATATGGAAAAAAATAAGGCAGAGAAATACAGCTTACGCGAGAGCATTGGCTTCGTTTTAGGCTTTATCTGTAATAATAATAATAATAATAATAAAATCATTCTTCCGGTTTGATAGCCTATCCGCGCTACATAGTTTTATTCGTATGACTGTTTAAAATATAGTAAGCTGCTTACATAGACCGTGTATTTTTTTAAAAATTATTTCAGATATTCGTGCGTTTTCTGATTTGGAAACCATATCCTACTGCAAGCGCCCAAACATGCTGTCTTAGTTTTGAGAGACAGTCTAAATTCGAGTGCGTAGACGGATTATCGTGGATGCTTCTAATGACAGCGTGGCAGATGAATTTGGGTTATGAGGGTAAACTATACCTGAGGCTATGGTTTAATTTGATTATTGTCTCATTTTGACTTACAGGGTTAAGGCATGACATAAACAGCTGAGTTTTAGATGCGTACGCCGTTTGTTGACTTATGCAGTGTAGTGTTTTTCAAACAATCTACAATATTTTTGAGTGGTCTACAATTAATTGCCATCTTAATTTAGGATGAATTTACTTTTTTTCCCAAAAGGACCCACTTTATTTTATGTGTGATATTTACTATGTAGGCTACTAATATTTATAGTGGATAAAATGCACTTATTGTGTACATACATGTTTTTACGTTGTACTTAACTTTACTTACTTGTATTTAAAAATATACGTGAATGTAATTACATCTAATTAATTACACTGTTGACCCTACACCTTAACCCACCCATGAAACTAACCTAAACTGTATCCCACCTCAATAGTAACTAAAGTGTTTTTCCCCACCTCAATAGAAACTAAAGTGTTTTTTCCCAGTCAGCACAAACTCAGTAAGTATACGATGACTTGTACATGCAAGTACACCGAATATAAAGTGGGATCATTAAAAATATTATTTAATATAGGCTATGAATCATCCCGACTGTTCGGTTGCATCATTTTTAAGGAATAGTTTGTAATTATTACTCATCTTTGTGCAGACTTTTTATGCAGAATGCAAAAGGTTATTTTTCTGAAAAATATCGTGGTTGCTATTTTTAGTATAAAGAAACTGAGTTGAGGACTGGGGCTGTCATGCTCCACAAAAAAAATTAATAAAAATAAATCACTGTAGAGCATCCTAAAAGTAGTTCATATGACTCCTGTGCTATATTTCAAGTCTCCTAAAGGATCAGCAGACTTTGTGTGAGGAACAGGCTCAAATGTTAGTCGTTTACTGATAATCTTCACCTCCAGTGAGCTGTTTACTTTAGAACCGCTGTGGCTGGAGCATCTTGAGAACCTGATCAGTCGCAATGGGGAATGAATGATTCAGCCTGTTTTATGAACTGGGTCAACCTTGAAAAGAGCATAACTCTCATGAACTCTAGAGCAGCAGATGTCCATATTTTCAGTGGATAGCGGTATAAACCTTGCCTGTTTCTACACGAAATTATTACATGACTTCAGAAGAAGTTTTTTTGGCATTCTTTTTCAAGCTTGGTACATTTCAGGGTTCGAATTGACATGAAAGTGAGTAAATGATGACAGAATATTTCTATTTTTGAGTAAAATACATCTTTCAACTCAGTTCAGGTAGCAGTGTAATAGCTTTTTTTTTTTCCAGTGTAAGTGCTAAGGAGATTATTGTAGCTGTCAGTCCACAAACACACTACTTCTGTTGAATTAAGTTTGCTCCTTTTTAAAGATTTCTGAATTTCTGTGCTTTCATGGAGAGACTAAGTTTGTAGTGAGTGTGTTGGTCCTTTCTGAGCCTTTCTGTTTGATGCTGTATTCCTCTCATCTCAGTCACTACACAGAGAGCAGAGCTGCCTTTTGCTTGCACTGTCAGCGGTATTTCATAGGGAAAAAGGCACACTCATATATCTGTCTTTTTCCATTTCCAAAACCATCTCAACTGAAAGAATGAAGGAAAATTAGAGGGTCTGTGGGTTGCTTACCATTTGCCTGAATATCAAAATGTAGCCTATGGGGCATGTCAGTAGTTCTGTATTTGTTGTTGTTTGTTGAACAGTGTTCCTTTTCTAATTAGCGGTTAGATTTACTAAAATCCTTTTTTTCCCCGAATGGATTTAATTCAGTCAAGTAGGCCTAAATAAACAGCAGTAGTGGTAGCAAGGACAGAAACTTTCTCTTTGATTAAAATAAAGCTTGCAAGAATTAATTCTTTCAAGATGTGAAATATTGACAACCAAACTCCCTTGAGTGATGTTGCTTTGTGGATACTGAATCTACAGCACATTATCTCTTTATGCAAATGCTGTTAAGACAAAGATACACACATCAAGCTGATGTGTGGAGCAGAGAATTGTGAGACTGTTTGATTGGAGACTGTGGATTGAGGGCAGTGTACTCTTCTCTTGCTCTGATGCTCAAGTTTTAGCCTTGAGGTTTGCTGGTTTTCCAAAAGCCACACTTTTCTTCACATAGTCAAGATTCAATTTTACAACACGTTATTTTAAAAATATATAAAATTTATTAATAAAATATTGTTTATCAAATGTATAAAATATATATGTAATTAATTATATATAAATTATTAGTAATATAATTAATATAAATAATATAATTGATATAATGAATAAATAATATAATATATTAATACTATAATTGATTGTTATTAATAATAATAATAATAATAATAATGATTACTCTTAAATGTATTTGTGCAGAGGGTTAAAAGAAAAACTTTAAAATTTTGAAAGATAAAATTTTTAATATCTGAAATTTTATTTTAAAAAATCTAAAATGTATATAAATAAAATATAGTGTATTTATAAAATATATTTCTAAAATATGTAATTATTTAATTGATATATTTATTATTGTTATTATTATAGATATTTAAAGTAATAAGATTGCCATGAAATTGCTCATGCTGCACTCATCTGAAGCATTATTTGACCTACTAAGCATGTGTCACAATATGCTGTAGCACGGGCACGAAGAAAAGAGGAGACGTGGAGATTTCACAAAAAACGAGAGTCTTTAATAATCCAACAGGGAGTCAAAGAGCACAAGGAAGACGTTTACAACAAGTAGACCCGAAAAAGGAAGACTGAACAAACAGGAACTTAAATACAAGGGATAATCACTTAACACAGGTGCACAGAATGACTAATTAACTAAACAAGGACAGGAACATGAACAAAAAAGGGAACACAGGAACAGGACCATGATCCTGACATATCGCCCCTCCTCCCGGAAGGTGCGTCCTCGCGCCGTAGAACAACAGAGAGGGGGGGGGGCACGGGGGGGAACTTGGGAGGCGGCTCAGGAGAAGGACGGACACCCGGGAGGGGGCCAGCAGACAGAGACCAGGGAGGTGACGATGGAGGGAGGAGCCAGGGAGGAAACAGGA
>NW_015653472.1:60522-61318 GCF_001515625.1 Sinocyclocheilus rhinocerous
GCCGACGGAGGGAGGAGCCATGGAGGAGGAATGGCCGCCGACTCCAAGGGGCCGACCAACGGCGGCGGAGCAGGTGGTGGAGGAGCCCGAGGCGGAGACGTAGAGAGCCGATGAGCCAGGGCGACGGGGAGGATCCGGAGGTCCTACGCGGAGCAGATGGCGCTGACGACCGCCACGAAGGCGTGGATCCGGGAGGCCGCGGTGGAGCCGGAGCGACAGAGGACTGAGGAGGAGCCGAGGGGATGAAGGAGCCTGACGGAGCCGGAGGGACGAAGGGAAGAGGCGAAGCCAGAAGAGTGGAGTCCCGAGGCGCAGGATGGTCGACGCCAGACCAAGGCGGAGCCGGAGGGACGAGGGAGCCCGGCGGAGCTAGTGGACTGCCGGGCCACGGCGGAGTCTGGGACTTATAGGCTGGAGGCGGAGTCAAGGTAAACTCCAGCCATGGCGACGCTGGAGGATGGCAGTCCCGCGGAACTCGCACCGCATAGATGATGGGCTGAGGGCGAGCAGAGGGGCTGCCAGACGACAGCAGAAGAGGAGGCAGGAGCGGGTGGGAGGGAATTTGTGAGCCTCCGGGCTTTCAGGCCAGAACTTAGGAACGGGAGCCCTCTCCTCTTCGGTGTGGCACAGTCACCGCGCCATACACAGCTCACCCTCAGCCGCGGTGCAGGGGGCGGAGCTCCTCTCCACGCTCACGCCGTCCGCGGCTTTCTCCCTCGTGGCGGGCGATCCTCCGCGGCGATCCTCAGCACTGTCGCTCCGTGCGGCGATGGCTCGTCGGTTGCGGCGGGCTCCG
>NW_015653472.1:61762-92126 GCF_001515625.1 Sinocyclocheilus rhinocerous
TGCAGGGGGCGGAGCTCCTCTCCGCGCTCACACCGTCCGCGGCTTTCTCCCTCGTGGCGAGCGTTGTTGCCGGCTCACACACCTTGAGTGACGTCATTTGCAGCTCCAGCTCCGCTGTGATCCTCAGCACTGTAGCTCCGTGCGGCGATGGCTCGTCGGTCGCAGCGGGCTCCGGCTCTCCGTCAGCGGTGGGCTCGGGCATGCGCTCTGCGCATCGGGGTGATGGTGGGCTGGCCCCCCCATGTTTCACAGTCCAGAAATAATCATCTATTTAATTAAAAAACTTTTGTAGACTCCCTAATTAGCTCTTTTTATTCCAAGCATTCATAATTTCGGCAGTGACAGAATTCAATTTTACTCAGGGTCAGTGTAGATTACATCCCTCTGCTCTTCTGTTTGATTAACATTTAGAAATTAATCTCTGGCAAATTCAGCATAATGCTTGTCTCTCGGATATACATAGGCAGCAGAATGTAGCAGAATCAATAGACCCTGTGTTGTAAAGATGGCTGAATTTGGACAACTGAATAAGCTGTAACTTTATGTGATTCAATGGAATAGACTGTCAGGCACATATCTAAGATGTCCACACTCTTTGTACATAAGATGGAGGCTGCATCTTTAGTTACTATTTCTGTGGTGAAAGTGGATATCACATGGTGTAGGACATCTGCTTCTCTGCCTGTTGCGCTCAGCTGTGATTCTGATCCGGCTTCAACGGCAGCACAGGATCTTAAACAGTGTTGCTCCTCAACAGATAGTCTGACATTGTACCTCATGTGAACTTGTGTTTTCCAGTGACTCAGACAGAAAAAAAATTATTCAAATATTATTTCTTGAACTGCTTGCTACTCCTTTTATCTCTTTCGTTATGAAACTGCAGCTCTTTCAAGTATAAAGAAGAGCATTTGAAGTCTAGTTTTGCAGTTTTTGAAAAAATTCTCACCAAGACTGCATTTATTTGATCCAAAATACACAAAAACACTAATATTGTGAAATATTATTACAATTTAAAATAACGTTTTTTGAATAAATTTTTAAAATGTAATTTATTCCTGTGATGGCAAAACCGTTTTTCTGCAGCCATTACTCCAGTCTTCAGTGTCGCATGATCCGTCAGAAATCATTCTAATATGCTGATTTGGTGCTCAAGAAACATTTCTTGTTATTATCAATGTTGAACAGTTGTGAAAGCATTTAGTGAAAACAGTGTAACAGCCAGCTCTAGCTGTTTTGCATGAAGTAGGTATCAGATGGCCAGAGAAGAGACTGTGAGTGTGCTGTCTGAGACTGTCAATAGATGTGGAAATACGTGTATGATAAGGACACAAAGTGTGGTGTAATCTGTTGTGCTCTGATTGTGCTTTACCCCATTTTTATCCCCATTTCATATGGCCCCAGATGGAAATAGATAACACTGGGGGGCTGGTTGTGTTGCATCTGCTGGTTTGCAGCCTGGTGAACCTCAAAGTAAAGGATCATTGTGTCCATGCTATTATTTTCACCAGCAGAGGGGTTTTTGATATGGATTATGGACTTAAAAGACATGTTGGCTATGGATTTAATTGAATGTTGGAAAACAGTTTTATGTAGTCTTTTCTTCCTCCATCCTCATGCTGTTGTATTCATGCTGAGGTTAATACAGTATGTACGGTGGATCAAAGTACAGACAGTATCCCTTTTGTCTCTGATATGTAAACGAACTTAATAATCATGCTGAACAGGGGTCAGGAAGTACATTTTGCTCTGGCCTGTTGATGAAGAATTTGTTTTCCAAAAAATGATTATTATGACAGACAAAGTTATGTGACACCTTTTAGGGAAAGGTCAAAGCTTGGCTCACAAGTCTCTGTTGGGCTTTTTTTTTTTGAGTGAGCTGTGATCCCAGAAAGCCTCATTTAAAAATCACCTTTCAAGGTTAAAAATGTTTGCCTTTGAGGGATTGAGATCTTTCGCATTTTGTTGATCGTATGTAAATGTTCCCTAATCATGTGGGAATGATATGTCAAACAGAACAAGCAGGAGCATTTGTCCACATTCAAAGTTCGACATCCACAGATGGGGTTCTCGGATTCTCATTTGTGTTCATGAAATATGCATGCATAATAAATTTAAGGTATTCTTGTATCTATTCATAATGGCAAACCTGGTCAACAGAGTCATTTTTCCTATGACATAAATCAGGTCTCCAGTTGTAGCCATTACCAAGTCATCACTTTACTAGCAACCAAGACCCTCGCTGTAAAATATTTATTTGTATGTCCCATATAAGAGTTTATTTTATACAGTTATTTTAGAGAGATTTTTTAGAGAAAAACTATATCTAGTCTACATATACTATATAGAGATCCTCTAAATACTGTAGGGCCTCTAATACTCCTGATCTTATTTTCTTGAATTAGTTTCTTTGTGCTTGATGTTGCTCTTAGTGTACTTAAGCATCAATTTATCGCACGTCTGTCCTTGTATGACTCCCAGTACGGTATCGGTAATGAGTTTCCATAGGATAGATTTTATATTTTTTATTTTGTAAGACATATATACAGTACACAGCATGAATGAGTACACCCCCTCTGAAACTTAACAAATTCAGCAATTACTCTTTACTTAGAAGACATGTTAGGGTTCTTTAGAGATATAATGTTCCAGCAGGTCTCCTTGATCAACTACCAAAGAAGCATGTCAAAATTATTCAGGAAAATAAGATTTTCTTATGAAAGTGATAAAATGTTTTGTTGCAAAAAAAACAAAAAAAAACTGAAAGTTACTAAAAAAAAAATAAATAAATTCTGGTGTAAGTTTAAGGCAATTTGTGATCAACAGGTAAGTATGTTGAATCAAAAAAACTTGAAAGAGAAGTTATTTTTTTAACAATTAAAAGTATTAAATAGCCCTCTGAATCATTCTCAGACTTAATGCTGACAACAATGGAACTACTTGAGAGAGAACTGTCAGGAGACTTATTTCTTAGCATAAAAGAGGACAAGTGGAGGAATACCAAATCATTGTTTTAAGTGTGAAAATATAAGCAAAAGTAACACAGAAATTCAAAAACAATGGATTTGTGACAAGGCCCCTGAAATAATCAGGCTTTAAAGGGATAGTTCACCCAAAAATTACCCCATGATTTACTCACCCTCAAGCCATCCTAGGTGTATATGACTTTCTTCTTTCAGACGAATACAATCGGAGTTATATTAAAAATGTCCTGGCTCTTCCAAGCTTAAAATGACAATGAATGGCTGGTTCAGATTTTGAAGTCCAATAAAGTGCATCCATCCATCATAAAACATACTCGACATGAATCCAGGGGGTTTATAAAGGCCTTCTGCAGCGAATCAATGCATTTGTGTAACCGCGTCACCGCGTTCGCCTACATCCTACGTCATCTGCTGGAATGTATATATACATGAACTAATACATATGTATTCGTTCATGTATATATACGTTCCAGCAGATGACGTAGGATGTAGGCGAACGCGGTGACGCGGTTACACAAATATATTTATATACACACACTGACATATTTCCACGAGAAGAGACCTGGCTGTGTCCCTTTTGACGGCCCAGCATGTCATCAGATAAAATGCTTGTCTGCCATACAGTGCACTCAGCACTCTGCCATGTTTGTACACTCATCTAAGAGATAAGACCTCCGATTCCTCAGATTCACAGGCTCTGTTAGGACAGCTGGATGAATAGTGCTACTGTAGATGGTGTATGAGTTTGCAGTAGCTTGCTCTTCATCAGAGCTGAGCTTTAAGCAGGAACAGATCTGTCACCCTGGATCCTGTCTGAGATGCATCAAGCTGCCTCAGGGCTTCAGTTAATACGCTGGAACTTGGAGGAAACGCTTTTGAATGAAAGAACAGCGCACACTGTACCCTTAACTGACTCTTATCTACTATTCAGTGGGTCCCAGAGTTATTTCAAAATAATGTCTCTTGCGATTATGTAGTGTATAAATCCCAGCCATTAACACTTTAACTTTGAAAAATACAAGTGTCCAGCAGGCTGATGGTTAACATGCTTATCGTTATTTTCAGGCCATACATCTGTTTCTCTGTATTGCAGTGATTTATTGTGCTTTCTGAGAACACTTGCTCTCCCTTAGATAAATGTTGTATTTGTGTTCATGGCACCTTGCCAGTTTCTGCTAGATGCTTAACATCTGGAATGAGCTCTATAAATCAATGTCTGATAAGAAAACTGCTGTAGAGGTTGTTAGTTGAAATATTGTAGCTGTTATAAAAGGAGATTTATACACTTTCACAGTTACTTCTTAATTGCTTATTCAGATTTTAAGCATACCGTAATTGGCTTTTAATTGGAATAATTGGAAGTCTTTTTGTTCCTTTTTTAAAATTCTCCCTTTTACAAACCCTGAAAAACTTATGTGGCACAACTGGTCATTTATTTTGTAAAAAATACATTTTCTAAAGGAAACCTTGCTGTTTGTTTATGGAGAAATATATATACATACACACATACACTACCTATATATATATATATATATATATACAAACACTACCATTCAAAAGTTTGGGGTCAGTAAGAAATATTTTTTTAACATTTTAGAATTATTTCTGAGGGATCATGTGACCCCGAAGACTGACGTAATGGCTGCTGAAAATTCAGCTTTGCCATCACAGGAATAAATTATTATTTTTATATATAAATTATACTTTTTAAAATGCTTTATAATAGAAAACGAGTTATTTTAAATTGTAATATTTCAATGTATGTTTTATTAAAGGGGTCTAGAACTGAGAAATCAAATTTCCCTAAACATTTTGATCCTAACACCTTTTTCACATTTCCGGGTTTCTCAGCAACAGAAGTCGACATAGTTGGGTAAACTTCTATTGCGGTGAATGGGAGACTACCACAAATATATATATTTTTGCATTCCCATTTGCTCAAATAGCAAAAGAAAAACTCCATGGTAGTGTTTTCATGACTTTCAAAAAAGGGAAAAAATAGAGAGAGACTGATAACAGCAGTCAGGAGAGAGAATGATGTCAAATTTACCGTCAGTCCCATAGACGCTGTATTAGAAACACCCTCGCATTAGTGTTAACTAGTTTTTTTTTTGTAATTTGATACAAAATGTAATATAAAACAAAATATAGTGTTATAAATGTACATACATTTAAAAAAAATGAAGATACAAAAAACCGTTGCTGAAATCACGTCATCACAGTCTTGTGAAAAGGGTCCATTTCCAGCACCATAAAAAGTGAATATTGTGAAGTGCCTATTTTTCCTCAGATAAATGTAATAAATTTTCCTTTTTATATCTTTCTCAAGAAACTACACCAGTCTAAAAAAAATTTAATGATAAGCCCTTAGAAATCAGCAAAAGTCATTTACTGTTTTGATTTGCATACTGACACAATCTATTAGAGCATGTTTATTATGTTCTTGATTATGAAGTGTGCAGTTCAGAAGCTTCTTCATCTGTATTCATGGATTCTAGCAGTGATGTGCTGCCAATTTCAGTTAGCAGCTTGGCTCATTGCGGATCCCCACCGTAATGTCATTAGTGTAAGCTATGCCATTTGCACTTCATTTCTTCAGCTCTTTGCATCTGCAGAGAAATATTAAGTCAGAATTCATGTCATCTCTGTCTGCGGCATGAGTAGAGTGAGCTGACGGGATTGGAGTCTATTATTATTGGTAGTATTTAATTTTCAATATTTAGTTTGCAGATCTAAGTAAGTCAGATTTCATCCAGTCGCTTAGATTTTAAATGAGCCAAAAGTCTTTGATGAAGAGCTAAGGAGGTTTGAAGGAGTGAAGGTCTCGTCCCTTTCTCCTTCTCCCTGAGAGATGTTCAGTTCTTTTTAAGTGGAATATATTGTTCAGCATTTTTACTCTGCAGGCTGGCAAACAAACAGGCTGCTTTATGTAGCTTTGACATTTTAAGAAATTAAATTGCCCATCTAATTGACAGCAAAGCACTTTCTTTTTTGGGATGTGCTGTTTTCCTGGTTAAAAATGCCAAATGCTTCATTAATTGAATGGGTTTGTTGGCTGCAGAATGCCTGTTGACATATGCTCAGTGCAAAAGCTTATTCTGTTTATTTGCTTAAGTGACCATTGGAGCCACTTATTCAGCATTGAAGTCATCTTCACTCTTTTGAAAAATAAAACAATCTGACATTCTGTTGTGACAAGTCCCCCCCAATAATTAGAAATGGCCAATTTGTCCCCCCGAATATTTGAAATTCTTGCACTGATCTGCTGCACTCCATTACGCAGCGGTCTTGTTGTTAGGATGACAAAAGCTTTAAAAGTTACATTTTCAACCTGGTCTGCCCCAGTGGTCTAACAGCACTCGTCAATATCAAAATGACTGAGATGGCCAATTAAATCAAAGTGGGCGGGATTTACTGTTCACAGAAGCAGAGCACAAATTCCAGCACTTCAGTTTAATGTTGAAAGAGTGCAAGGTAAGATGGAATTTGGAAATCATTAATATTAATCAACTGTTTTACAATAGAAATGTTAAATAAATGACCGACAGCTATATCCAGTGATGCAAACTACTCAACCTTTTTCTCAAATATGGCCTTTTTGAGAGAGAGATGAAAGTTGTGTGTGTGAATTACCTGCGTCTGCGCATCTCTCTCTGCAAACAACGAATCTGTGAGTTTAGCTACTTCAAAAACAGCGATTCAGTATCGAAGCTATTTTATAAATAAAAGTTGTGGGGCAGTGTTTACAACAAGTTTCTGTGCTCCTGGATGTGTCTGTGTTTGCGACATGCGAATGTTCAAGACTTTGCTTGGAGAAATATTTGCATGTTTTGTTTTCACTGCTTAGCTGCTGTCATCTGTTATATCTGCCACCACAAAACAGCATTTCAAACCATTTTACTTGCATCATTTGATGTTTTACTAAGTGGAACAAATGTTTAGAGGGGATGAAAAGACCTTGATGTTCTTTTGAAATGAACCATTCACAGTAAGACCCAAAACATATGCTAAAAAATAATAACTTTAAAGATAGGCATCATATTCATTGTGGGTAACTTCACTTGTAACTTTTTGAAGATTAAGATTTGAGATTAATTAGCATTTACTAGCATTTCATATATAATTAATTTAATTTGAGTAGCAGGGAATATGAGATATTGTAAATGTGAGATATTTGCTTGTTTTGTTTTCACTGCTTAGCTGCTGCCATCCGTTATGCTTAAAGTCACCACAAAACAGCACTGCAATCCATTTTACTTGCATTATTTGTTTTTCTGAGTGGAACAGGTGTTTGGAGGAGATGAAAAGATCTTGAAATATTGTGCACCAATGAACAATTCACAGTAAGACCCAAAACATATGGTAAAAAGTAATAACTTTAAAGATATGGATCATATTCATGGTGGGTTCCTACATTAAATTTGTGCACTTTTTGAAGATTAATTAGCATTTACTGGCATTTGATTCTCTGTCTATATATAATTGATAAAAAATTTGTAAAGGATTGTAGCAGGGACTATAAGCTTGTTTCCACTACAGATAAAAAATGAAAAAGTAATTGCGACATTTTCTCACTATTCTGACTTTTCTCGCAATTCTGAGTTTGCATCTCACAATTCTGTTTTATTGTTTCCACCATGGAATAAAATAAAACAAAATTTAAAAATTAAAAAGGTAATTTAAATTTATTGTAGTTTATTTCATACTTTTTTCTTAAATTTATATCTCATGATTCTGAGTGAGTTTATCTCATAATCCTGAGTTCATACCTCACAATTATGAGAAAAAAGTCAGAATTGTGAGATATAAACTCAGAATTGTGAGATAAAAAGTCACAATTACCATTTTTCCCCTGTGGCCGAAACAAGCTTCCTTAAGAGACAAATGTAGGTGTCCTTTAAATTAATAAGATGATCAGGCGGTATGTGTGTGTGCTTTCATCTTCATGAAGTTATCAGAATGCAATAGAAGAACAGTGCTCCAAGTCTTCAGATGTTGTCATTTTATTTTGGAAAGCTTCCCAGGCAGAAAAGCCACAGTAGGTGAGGAGAAAGCTGGGTAAACCGGATGACCTTCGGAGAGTGACGGCCAAACTGAAAATAGGATGGACAGACTGCGGCTGACAGATAGCTTCTACTTAATGCCCTGTCCTCTTGCTGAGCTGAAGAGCCTGCTTTTACTGAATGATTCATTAAGATAATATGAGAGCCAAAACCTACTGGCAGGCTTCAGTGATGGACAATCCAGCATGATGTGTCTTCCCTGCATATTCACTTTCTTTGGCTTTTTACACTTGCCTGTGGTCCTGTCTTAGACTCTCCTGAACCCCACAGAATTATTTCCTGCCTCTTTTTGTTCAGGATATACACTTTTTTAAAAGTTGCTGCTTTTATATCCATCAAAGTAGAGCAGAGAGAATACTGAATTTACAGAGGGCAATTTGGGACATGCTTCTAGACTGTTACAAGAGCAAGCAATATTTTTAAGTTTTGAAAGTTGTTGGTAAAGCTGTAATTTGTCTGACAAAATTCTTTTAAAAGTTTTTTGTTTTTGTTTTTCATCTGTCAACATGACATTGAAATGTCTTATTTTTGATCAGAGCAAATGCAGTCAGATGCAGTTTTTATTTATTTATTTAATTATTTTTAGAAACAGGCAAGCAGACTCTATGTGATAATCTGAAATATTAGATATTTGATATTTTATTTTGCAGTGTTATTTTAGCATTATTTATATACCATTATAATATTTATTAATATTTAAATTAGCGGTAATTTTTTGAGGTGCTTTTGACACTTAAGACTTTTTTCTGTTTTATTATGTATTATAGTTACTATTGTTGTTGTGTTTTTTTTGTTTTTTTTTTGCCTGTATAAGGATATTCATGCTCAAAGGTGCTTGTTGGAAGCCAGCCAGTCAGATTACAGGTTGTTCGTTTACCGATTACCAGATTGAGAAAGTGCTTTCCAGTTTTGTTTGTAAAATCCATCAGATGGTCGGGGAACAGACAGTTCATGGGCATGTTAAAGCTGAATTAGAGACTACAATTTAGCGCACATGCACACACACATCACTTTTCCATGTAGTTTCATTATCTGCCAGTAGATGCCAGTGTTGCCCTGAACAGAATGTACTGACACTTTTTCAAACGTGTGTACAAACGTAAATGCATTGATATAGGAGGCATATATCTGTGTGAAAGAGAAGGATTGAGCTGTCAGCCTCAAAAGAGAGAGAGATGAACTCTGGTTGTGCTTTAGCCTTTGGCTGTAGGTCTGGTCTAGCAGGCATAGAAGTATCGTGGCACTAAGCATCCATTATTACTATAACAGATCTTCTCTTCATGACACTGAAATCGATGGGCATGGAAGATGCCCATAAACAGTCACTTAGTCAGGTCATTGATCCAGCAAGGAGTTTCCTGTGAGGAGAGAGATCTAGTATCTGCTGAGAAAGTGAATTTAATGGTCGTCTGTTAATGCTCTATAATGAATTCTGAATCTGTTTTAGAGAATGCCTCTTCTTAGTATTCTAACAGTACACTTGTAAAAATTTGTGTAATGTGTGTCTGCAATGTCTGTGTGTACTGTATATATGAGAGGATCATCAAGGTGTGTTTTGGCAAAATTCAGACGAGCCGTATTGTTCTTCTGGGTTGGCAGTGGTTTTCGCTTCACCACTCTTTCATGGATGCCATTTTTGGCCAGTGTCTTCCGGCTAGTGGAGTCATGAACAGTGACCTTTACTGATGCAAGAGAGGCCTGCAGTTCCTTCGATGTTGTCCTTTGGTCTATTGTGACTTCTTGGATGAGTTGTCGCTGTGCTTTTGGAAGAATTTTGGAAGGTCAGCCACTTTTGGAAAGGTTTGTCGAGTTTTTTTCCATTTGGAGATAATGGCTCTCACTGTGGTTTTTTGAAACCCAAGAGCTTTTGAAATACTGTAGCGTTGTAACCCTCCCCAGACTGGTGTATTTCAGTCACCTTCCTCATCATTTCTGGAATTTCCTTCACGTTTGGCATAGTGTGTTAGTGTGTAAGACTTTTTAACCAACTTCATGCTGTTGAATAAGTTATATTTAAATGTTGATTTAATTGAAAAGGGTTGGCAGTAACCTGACCAGCTGAACCTCATTATGAATGCAGTTTCATAGGCTGCGTCCAAAAGCTGAAAAATGCGGCCTCCACACACAGACAGCATATGGAGGTAGGAAGGTAACAAGGCATGTCACATCCTGTCTACTGAGATACCTGCATCTGATCGATTTTTGAAGGCAGCATAGATGTATCTTTAAACCATTATGCTGCCTCAGAAGTCTGTCAGAAATCAGTTTCGAGAGGTACCTTCATGTGCAAATGCTGTCTGCAAGGTCATTGCCTGATAGGACAGCAGTGGCAACAAGTCTTCTGCTTAAGCTTTCAGACACAGCATTAGATTTTGGAATTAGTAACTAACTACGGGGGCACATACATTTTCACACAGGCCCAGTTTGCTTTAGATAACTTTTTTGTTTCAATAAGTAACATTATCATTTAAAACCTATATTTTGGGTTTACTCAGGTTGCCTTTATGTTTTAATTTTTTTCATTTCTGAAGCAATTAACTGAGATAAACAAAAACAGAATAAATCAGGATTGCGGCAAACACTTTTTTAAAGCACTAATTTTTTTAAATTATATTCTAAACCGAATATAAATGTTTCATATCTGTTAAGTTGCTTGTTTTTTTTTAAATAACTCATTTCCATGTGTGTCCAGTTTTTCTAGGTAAGCTTATGGTGTGCTTGAACAACCGTTTCTTTCTCAGTGTGTCTACAGTAGTGCACAGAGCTCCAGTGAAAGGGCGCAGTGTGCAGGAGGCCATGTCTGCTTCCCTTGCTGGGACGTGGGGTCATGTGGACACTTCTAACATCTAGTACATCTATGGCCTCTTTAAACATCACAAGCCCATGACTGGCTGTGAAAAGTATTTCTGTTAAATTTTTTCCCCTCTGAAACAAGCTCTAGACACCCATAAAATATAGTTTTATGAGTAAAGTTTTACAGAAAGTCATCTTGTGTTAGCATGGCTGACGTGCAGTGTGAAAGTCTGATAAAAATGAAATGCAGGCGAAGATAAGCTGTAGATTATTTCCAGCACAATTACCTTTTAAATACCTGCCCCCATTAAATCATCTCTTCTCCCTTTGAAATATAGTCTTAGCCTTGGTCGAACCTCTTTCATATGCTGTGGCCATAAGCAAGGTGTTTATTATGAGACAGAGTAAATGTTATGGTGTAATTAACCCTTCCGTCTGAAGGGAAGCAAGCTGAACCTTTTCACGCCGCAAGATCAACAGCTCATAAACAACTACACCACTGTCTACACTTTTTCATTTCAGCTGAAAGCAGATCTTTGATGGAGCTGTACTTTTCAGAGCCTCTTTGTTATTACAGGAGTTTTCAGACTACAGCCTATGAATTTTCGACTCTGACTTTTGTCTTCACCAACATGTTATAAATTCAAAGCTCATATTAGTGCCTTGGTCTCACTGTTGAAAATCCCATTTGCTCAGGTGCTGTAAAGGACATGAGGGTTTATTGGCTTGTGAATGGGACCTGCCACGTTCATTTGTTTGAGATGTGACTGATATGGCCTCCGTTTGCCCCTCAAACAATAAGCATTCTCTGTGGAGCATCTGGGTCTGTCTCAAGCCTTGAAATGATGAACAGCGGTGGTTCGAAGCACAAAACCTAAGAGCAGCGTAAACAGTATTCTTGTTTGATCAATGTCTACCTGGCAGTTTATTCCCTAAGAGCAAATGTCTTTCAGTTGAGAGCAGCCATCTGAGTCAATGAGGACAGCCTGTCCACTCTGCAGACGGATTGACAATATATCATGGCACATGTCAGGGCTTTCATTTAGCGGAACTTTCTTTAGTAGATAAATCCAATTCATTTGGTTGGCCAGTCAGTCAACAGAAAGTTAAATTTGAATTGAGGACTTTGCCCTGTTTCACTCTGCATGTATAAGCAGCATACTGTATAAGCAGCTGCAAGTATGTGTATATGTGTGTGATATAAACATATGTAATGTTAAATTGATACACAACATATTATGTATATACAAATTAAAAATATAATTGAAAATACTATATATAATATAATTTTTTTTAATGTAATATAAATATAATTATATATAGTATAATATAATGAATAAATATAGAAAAATATTAAGAATATAAAAGTATTAAGATAATAATAATAATAATAATAATAATAATAATATGTATATAAATTTTTCTCAAAAAAAAAAATTCTTGCTGAGCAAAACTAATATTTTCATTAAATATTTTCAAAAAACCGTGAACATGTGAATTCATTTACAGTTATCTAAAACATCACCATGTACTAGAGTTTGTACACTTCACCTGTAACTGTAAATGTTTTGTTACTGCTCTGTGCTCATCATCCGCTATTTCCACCACTTAATCAAGACACTCTTCTTTAAAACATGATGACGTTTCACATGTCATTACGTTTGCTTTAGCTCTCTTGTTTTTTGTTATTTCGTCTGCAACCATTACATTTCTACAGGGTCTGATTCGGCGCACATCATTCTCTTTCTATGAAACCTGTGAACAGCATTCATCAGCTCTATAGCGAAATCAGCTCTATAGCGGTTTGCCCAAGCATTGCAATTATTTAGCATTTACTGGAATTCAGTCAAATGGCTTTCCCAACTCATTTTTTTGTTTGTCCTGTGCGTGACATATTATTTCTTCTGTGCGGTCGCGATGTAAGATGTGTGCGGCCTCGCACGCGCGCAGCTAGTTATGTATAATATAAAGTTTATCATAATATATTTTTTAAATATATATATAATTTTTAAATGAAATGTTAATTTATTGTTGCAAGCTCAACATACGTCTTTTTTTTAAACAGTGGGTGAGTAGTTTGCTGTATTTTATATAGCTTTTAAATTAAATTCTGCAAAAAAAAAGTTTTTAAAGGTTTATAGTACGTTTTTCTGATGATTTCAGCACACTATATGCAACCAAAATAATAAACAAAGAAACAAACAAATAAAACACACGATATGTGCTACAATTCTGCTATCTAGCACTTTAGTGTTTATGCACACAATGTAAACCTATTGTACCTGTATGGATGCCACATAGGCATAAATATGTGCTGTTTATGTGTGAAACAGGCCATTTACTGGATGTCTTTGTGTGCATGAGTTTCATCTTACAGATCTTTGAGTCAGTGGAAAAGTGCCAAGTAGTCATTTTATCGAGCTTGCTGTCATAAACCTGGATTTCACCCATGATTCAGCAGTTTTACACTCTCTTGTCAGTGTGGTTTCAGCCGCTGGCTAGATGTGTCAGATCATCTGGGTTTCAGAGCAGCACATCAGGGTCGATAAGGACTCTGAGGAGATCTCAGCTTTTGCGTTATTTTGGAAGTCCGTTTGCCATCCACTCCTGATAAAGGACAAAAACATGTACCAGCGAGAGTAGAAGAAGACTCTAAACTGCTTAAAACCAGATAAATCCTGAATCTCAACCATGGTGCAGAGCAACTGTGTTTTGCTCAGAAATCAGAGAGCCATTACAGCCAGACTCAGACTTTATTGTCCCACAAGACCTTCTGTGCAAAGTCTCTAAATGACTGACCTATAGATACACTTCTCCTTTGACTGTGTCCAAGGCTCATTTATTATACATGCTCACAACAGAGGAAGTAGGTATGTGCAGTTAGGTAAATAGTTAAGTGACTTTGAAAAAGAACGCAAGTCTGTGTCAACAGTTGGCACAACGCTTTTGTTTGAGCAGCTGTTATTATGAACGACACGATCCCTAGTGTTTTTTCCGCCACCTCTAGCATCACCAATAATGATTTTAAGGATACATGATATATTGGTAACATATCATCTACCATTTGATATTAGAGATTTATTGTATTTATTGTAACAGGCTTTTAGAGATTAATATTTTAAATTTTTTTGATAATTGTTTTTTTTTTGTTAATTTTAACATTTACTATTTCTTTATTTATTTTCAATATTGGCCATTGAGTGGTTATTGCCCATAACAAAAAATAATAATCATCTACAAAATTATTATTGGCTTTTCTGTATTAGCCAGAATTTTAATATTGACCTAATTGATTGTTTTGTAGCAGGTTTCCAAAACACACCCCATGTCTGCAATTGGTCAATCAAACTGATAGTCCTGCCCCAAACTCATGCCAGCGTTGCTGTTCTGGGCTGTTTTTTTTAATTTTTTAACATGTTTCCATGTATTCCAAAAATTTGATATATTAAAATAGCTTTTTGTTAAACTGATAAATAGCCATTTTGAATGGTTTGCTCAATTCATGTTTAAAATGTAGTTCCACGTAACAGTAAAATAATAAATCACTTTTCAGTTAATTTAATTACATTTTTAAGCATCAATCAAAGTCAGTTTGAAAAGTGATTTATTTACAATTGTTTTTTTTTTCAGTTGGCACTTTTATTTCTCCATAGTGTGTGTGTGTGTGTACAGATACAGTCAAACCAACAATTATTCAGACACCAGGTATAATTTTTGATATTTTTTTACTAGTGGGTGCAGGACACTATAGTCCATGAGGATGGCAAAATAAAGTAAACTGTGACATATTATACCCAAAAATTCTTCATACAGTGGACTACCAGTAAAATTGATAAAAATTTGGGACCAATAATTATTCAGACACTTTGACCTGATCATGTTTTACTTAAGTGTTATCTGACATTATCAAGATGAATTTGTTCCGACACAGTTTAACTCTGAGTGAGTTCTTGTCATATTTTATTACCATTTTCTAAACTGTAGCGAATAAACTGTGATAATGTGTGATGTTGAAGGTGTCTGAATAAATTTTGGTTGGTTTTGTGTGTGTGTGTATATATATATATATATATATATATATATATACACACACACATTGTACAAATATAAATAATAATAAATAAATAAAAATATAAAAATAAAAATGTAGATGAATCACTTTTCAAATTGACATATAGATGTTAACTGACACTTATATTTAAATGTAACAATAAATAATAAATTGATAAATCAAATGAATCCAACATTTAAAGTTTGAATAGTGTATACATGATCCATGAAACCAATAGTTAAACTCATGCCATTGGTTTAATGCAATGTTGCTGTTATGGGCTGGATAGGTGGGGGAAAAAATCAGCTTTTAAAGGGGTCATATGATGCTTTTTTTAAAGATCATTATTTTGTGTATTTGGTGTAACAGAATATGTTGACATGCTTTAATGTTCAAAAAACACATTATTTTTCAAATACTGTACATTAGTGTAGGTCCTCTATGCCCCGCCTCTCTCAAACGCTTTATTTTCTACAAAGTCCCTCCTTCCGACAAGCACAGTCTGCTCTGATTGGCCAGCTGAACCAGTGCATTGTGATTGGCCGAACACCACAAGCACACCTCGGAAATGTAACGCCCCTTACCATAATCGCGAGCTTCATCTTTCAAAATAAATGTTAAGACAGAGCCCGAAAGGGGAACAGAGTCGCGTGACAGACACAGTGATGAAGCTGGTATGTGTTTGCAGTACACAAGCCACGGACAGCTGACTCCACTGTGATGTGACCCTGTCTCTTTCTCTCTCTCTCTCACACACACACGTGCGCGCGTTCGCACACACACGATGCGCAAAACTCTGCGTTTCAACAGTCAATAGCATATACTTAAACTAATAACAAAACAGTAGCTGATTCAGAAGCGCCAGATTGTCATAGTAAAGTCAGAATTACCTCCTCTCCTAGGTTCACGAAACGGTCGTCCATAAAATGCATTGCTGTTCTGTTGTAAGTAATCTTAAAGATTCCTAAATGCATCTACTTCTGGTAGGCCAAATAAAGTGCTTTTGCTTTCGCCTAGAAACACACAGCGTCTCCCTGACATGGCTGCTTCAACACTAACTGCGGTTACTGAAACCACGCCTTCTTTCTTTGCTTGCACATTTGGGCGCATTATGCAAATATTTTCACATAGTGAGGTAGATATGTGGGGTGTGTTAGAACGAGCCGTTTTAGGGGGGCGTGGCAGAGTCTTAACTTTGATAAAGAATATCTCTTTGGTTTTGAAACTTTAGTCTTTGCAACTTCAGGGATCTTATCTATGCACAATCAGCTTGTAACACTCCAAAGAGAAAGGAAAACTTGAAATCGCATCATATGACCCCTTTAATTTTTCTCTTTTCTTTTTTATTGCAGTTTGTCCTTTTTTATATTTGACTTGCTATCGGTCTATATCAAGATTGTATCTTTTTTTTTTCATCCAGTCAATCTCGGGTTTGTTATTTAGCAGACCTCTACCTGAAATCTCATTCAGATGTAATGAGTGCATTTTAAAGGACATTATGAAGACATTAGGTACTGCTCCATTTCTGCCTGTTTACAATAGCGCTGATATGAATGAGAAGTGGGGAGCGGTTACCGGGGCGACTGAAAGTGGACAGAGCCAGCGTCTCAGACCCTTATTTGCCAAGGAGGCGTGAGAGAGAGGGAGCCAGGGGAGTGGAAAGGAAGGACAGCGTGCTGCATGTGTAAAAAAAAAAAAGTGAAATCACACACACACACACACACACATGCTCAGTCAGTCCAGGGAGACAGAGGCAGTGCTGGTGTCTCTGTAGAGTTCTGTCTCTGTTTTTCACAGCTGTATGCATCAGCCAAGATGCCGCAGAGAAAGAGGAGTTTCACTTTTGGAGCTTACGGCGGGTAAGAGCAAACGCTGTTTACCAAAACATTTCACATTCACTTTTCTTACTCTGTGCTGTTAAGAGTGATTATAAATGATCTGTCGGGATATCAGCAACTGTGGTTACGGTCTTAGTAGAGAGATATGATATCAGCGTGTTTGAATGCTAATGCATTGTAAAAGCAGAGTGTTATCGCTACAAGCAGACTTGATTTCATCACTGGTATATATTTGAATGACAGGACTGCTCTCTCAGAGTGCACTGCATTACAGCGGCTCTGGTGAACTGCTCTCCTGCAAGTAAACCGTGTTATTAAAGGCCATTATAGCGGAGAGGGTAATTGAGTTTGGATTGAATTAGACACTGCGGTTGACTGAAGCAGACACACATCCAGGCAGAAACTTTGCATCTGAGAAGCAGCTAGGGAGGTTAACGTAATTACGGGCTGTTTACCCTATCAATCCAGCCTTGAGGATTCAATTAAGCCCGCTTTAAGTGATCTGTTGATTCAGTAGGGAGGAATTCAAACCAGAGAATTTGTCTGACTGAATACCCACAGACTCCAGTGAGATTCCTCTGCCTGTTAAGGGATCCTGTCTGCTCAACAGGTGCAAGGCTGCCATATTTCAGTTCTGTGTTGTCAAGGACAAGTGTTATCTGTGTCTGTGTGGCTGATCTGATCACAGGAGTGCTGAAGAAGACACATTTAACCTGTCCCACCAGAACTGTCCTTAAATAGATGTATTACCTGTCAAAAGTTTGGACACATTTCACTGAATTAGTTTTTCTTGGTCTGTTGATGTAAAAGCTTATGCTTAAATGCTTGAAAATGGTTGAGGACAATATAAATTGTACCTACATATGAATTCCTTAAAAAAAAACTGTATACTGTTACACTTAAGACCAGTTCCTGGATAGAAACCGTTATCAATTTATTAAGTCATGAATAAAAAATGTGACTGAATAAATAACTTTTCAAATTGACAAATAGGTATATTTAATTTTTTATTTATGTATCAGTGAAATTATATGTAAAGTAGATTAGATGTAGCCTAACAGTAAAATAATTTAATCTCTTTTCATATTGACAAAAATGTTAAAATCCTATTTAAATGTTGTAAAGTGATTCATTTACATTTTTCTATTTTTTAATTAAATAATGCACTTATTATTAATATGTTTGTTTAAATAATTATTACATTTGTTACTGTGTGAATGTGTGTGCATATCTATGTGTGTGTGTCTGTGTGTGTGTCTGTGTGTGTGTGTGTGTGTGTGTGTGTGTTGTCAGGCTCCTTACATATAAAAATGTCACTGGATTATTACAATTAATGGCAAAAGGAATGTTTGGTAGTGTAAACTAATACTTCCTACTGACACTGCAAACGATAAAGAAATAACTGACTTAAAACCATTTTTTTGTTGGTGAACATACTAGTGGCCTAAGACTTTTTGTACAGTAGTGTGTGTGTGTGTGTGTGTGTGTGAATCTATACAAAAATAAATGATATATACATAAATTTAGTTCATTAATAATTTTTTTGTTCACAACATCATTTTTATTTGTGTAATATTATATAATTTTGTTGACTTGATATTTATATAAAATATAAAAATAATATACAGTATATAATATTTCAAAATAATTGTAAATAGTTTGACTGGTAATGTATATAACACTTTAAAGGGCAGCTTGTAGTTTTATAAGTTTGCTTCATTGACTTTGATGGAAGGAAATTATCCGTATTGATCCTTTTTCTCATTTCGCTCAGTAAATTGTCTTTGGCTGTGTTTTGACATTTGCTTAGTCCTGAAGATTGTGACATCTAAAAGCCATCATCAAAAATTGCTCCGGGTGTAGATAACAAGTGAACAGATTTGCTTTGCAGGTGATTGGTGTTTACATGGCCTCATGAACATGCACCTGTTTACAGAACCTAGACAAACGCTGTATAACTCAATGTGATGTAGCTGCCTTAGTATCTCTTTGAGATGTTTATGTATTTTCCTTTTGATGACAATCCCATTTACAATTACTCATTTGGCAGATGGTTTTATCCAAGTAACGTACACCACAAGGACAACTCTGAACAAGGGCATAATTCATGGTGGCTTCGGTTTCCAACCCAGATCTTAAAGCCACAGCCATGTCCATCCCGAAGAAACAAAGATTTAGCCTCTGTAAGAATGAGGATCTCATTATGCAGGCTCAGAATACAGATCTGCATGTAGATGGTCCCCTCAGGTGACCTCAGAATGAAATACAGAGTCATTTTATAAATGAAGCCTGGTGATGCTATGTTAGCCCATCTCTCTGGCCTCATGAACTCTTAATGGAGTCTAATGAAATAAACAGCAGGCCTAGGCTTTGTCCCAGATCATGAAATGTTTTTCCTTTTTGTCTTTCTCTCTTTACTTTAGTTTGGCAGCTGGGTTGAGTCATAGGACTTGACTCCAGACCTCTCAAAAAGACTCTGAGTGGTCCCTGTTCAGAAACAACCATGTGGAAAAGCTACTTGTTTTGCAAGCAGTGGTGCCGATCACTGGTTTTTGGAGGTCAGCAGATTCTTTATGCCCAATTTCAATGTTCCAGTGGGGCAAAAAATTGGACAGGGAGCAAACCGAGAAGAAGTGTGAACAGTAAAAAAAAAAATGGTGTAAAAAAACATTTTCTCTCAGAAATTTCACAAATTGTTACAAATAAATGGCAATTAACACATTGCATTAAAGTGAAACTTTGAAGTAGATCGTATTTTCTTGTAAAACATACTCCAATAATCTTTATTTTACTTCAAAAAATCATTTTTTACAGTCTAGTTGGTATGAAAGATTGACTCGAGGGCAGGAAATCATTGATTCATGCCATTTAATTCAGCTGATTAATTTTAGTGTTATTTGAGGAGACAAAGACTGTTGATTAGTTCTGAAGGGCAGCTGTTAGACACTTCCTGTACTCACATAGATGGCTGTAATGCCACATAACTCATTTTCAGCAGGGGGGAATTTGCTAAGAATGAATTGCACCCAATAATAGCTTTGTTTATTTATTTACTTTTTTGCTGGCTTGTTTTAGCACTTGATTCACTAAAGTGAAATTGTATCTGGTTTATGCCATTTACCATCACATCATCATGATTTGATCAGTTGCTATTGTTCAGATTGGTAGATAGATAATACACAAATATTTTTATGATATTGTGTTTTTGTGAATTTAGAAATGAATCTATAATATTGATATATGTATTGGTCAATATTGGATATTTAATTATCCTTGCCATGATCTGACAATTACGGAAGTTCTAAGCGGCCATGCAATATATATTTTTTCCTTCTTGTTTTCTCGTTATAACGACTTAATTTTCTCGTTATCTCGACATCAATGACTAAATCAAAGGTAATCTTTAAAAGCAGAAAAACATTGATAAATGTAATCTTATCTCAAAATTAATATCAACTCCATACTGTATACATTAAATTTGTGATAAGCATGTCAAATGCTTAATGCTTATTTTTTTTAATTCAAAAGATTTTTTAAAAATAAATCTAGCCTGTTTATTTAGCAAGGATGCATTAAATTGATCACAAGTGACAGTAAAGACATTTATAATATTTTCTGAAAGATATAACAAGACGTGACATCACAGAAATACATTATTTTTTTACATTATTAAAATAAAAAACATTATTTTAAATTGTAATAATATTTCACAATATTGCTATTTTTCATCAAATAAATGCAACCATGGTGAGCATTAAAGGGGGAATAACACACACAGTTTCACCCAATCTCATGTTAATATTGAGTACCTATAGAGTAGTACTGCATCCTTCATATCTCCAAAATCTTGTACGAACCCGGAAGTAAGATTTTTGGCACAGAAATACAGTGTAAACAACTCTGAATGCATGAAACAGCATTGTACCCCCCCTTTAAAGACTTCTTTCAAAACATTAAAAATTTGTACCGATACCAAACTGAACAGTAGTTTGAATTTTAATATTGCCCGTTTAACGGTTATCTGCCATAACAAAAAAATTATTTTCAGCTTATCTGTATTTTAAGGATTTAAATTTTGCTGCTTTTGTTAGTCAGTAGTGAGCCTAATTTACATTTATTTAGTGAACTTACCCCAGGTCAAATTTCTAAATGCTGTCACACGTTCGATGCATTCCAGCCCTCTGTGTCACATGACAGGTGCTGCTGCTGTTTTAATGGGTCTCTGCATCTGTGCTGTTGTGTAACAACAAATGTGGACATTACAGCTAGGAGACACACTTCTGCTGAAACCTGAAGAGCTGCGAGACGGTCTGCATTAAGGCACCCACATGCATTCATCTGGCTATCACATTGTAGACTCGCGGCTAGTACCACTGCGTCTCACTACAGTACATCCACTGTTACTGTCTTTCAGTGGCTGCTTTCAGATGTTGAATGTTGACTTGCGCTGGATATTGAGGCCTGCTTCGTTTCACACTTTGTGGTTTTCATTTGATGTACTGTATATCACTTGAACATTATTCATTCTTTCACAAGAAGACGGACACTAAAGCATGTGCTGTTTTTACACATGGTCTTTTTGCTGGGGTATTGTTCCTCTGTGTTCCAGTGTCATAAAAAATTGATGGGCGTTTATGTAAGGTTCTTGTTATGGTACACAGTGTATTAGCAGTGACTAGAGGGCTGTTCTCTTGGTTAACTTCTGTTCCCCAGACAGCAGGTGTAACTCCTTCCTCCTTAAACACTCACATACTAAAACATTATAGTTTCTGTCGACAGTGACGTACTGTTTCCCCACAAGTCCCTTGCATCATTTCTTAAAACACACCAGTATTCAGAGTTTGAAAAGAAGATACATCTTTCTTTCTGATGTGATATATCAGGAATGTCTTATGTTTACTATGTTGAAAGATTCTTTCCTGTACAATATGCTTGCTGTACTGTATATTCCTTCTAGGTATACAATTTTTCCTTTCAGGTTTTTTTTTTTAGAAAGTAATTATTACTAATATTCAGCAAGGACACATTAAATTGACAGTTTACATTGACATTAAGTTGACAAAGTGACAGTAAAGACATTTATAATGTTACAAAAGATTTCTATTTCAAATAAATGCTTTTTTTTTTACTATTCATAACAAATTCCTGAAAAAAAGTATCACAGTTTCTATAAAAAATATTAAGAAGCACAACTGTTTTCATCATTGATAATAGAAATAAAGAAATGTTTCTTGAGCCCCAAATCAGCATATTAGAGTATTTTCTGAAGGATCATGTTACACTGAAGACTGAAGTAATGATGCTGAAAATTCAACTTTGCCATCACAGGAATAAATTAAATTTCAAAACAGAATAAAATAGAAAAAAGTTATTTTAATTATATTAATTGTAATAATATTTCACAATTTACTGTATTTTTGATCAAATAAATGCAGCCTTGGTGAGCATAAGAAACTTCTTTCAAAAATCTTTGAACATTGTTTATAGTACAGAGACATGTAAAACATCTTTATAATCTATCATTGCTAACATCGGCAATCCCAACCTTTTTTATTTCTTTCTTCTTTTGATAATCTGCTGTAATATTTTGTCATTTACTAAACTCAACATGACAAAACACTGCTAAACCTGCCCACTTTATAAGTTTACTTTGCTTATTTCTCTGTTAATCCATGTAATGAATTTTAACTCATTTGTAATTGTATAAGGGAATTAATTCATATCACAGTCCTGTTCATCAAATCCCTAAATCCATTATATACTGTAGTCACAAAGTGAACAATTTACTAGTCAGGTTGTAATGGGTTAAGTTTGCGTCATACATTTTGTTTCCCACCACAAGGCCACTGATCTGTGACCTTGGGACAGTTCAGGGTCACGAATTTACTGAAGTGGGTAGGACAAAATTAACATTTGGGACAGTGTCAGTGTGTTCAAAAATGTGTCAAAAAACAGAGTCCCACTAAAATTTGTGGACTTATATTGAAAATTCATACCATCAAAGTGTGTTTTATTGATAGCATGAAAGTGTCTCTGCTTTTTCCAGTCTGACTTACTTACATTATTCATTTATTTTAATTTTTAAAATTTATTTATTTTAATTAGTTGTTTCATGTAATGTGTTATTATTATTTATTATGTTTAATTTATTTTAATTAATTAATTAGTATTTATTTATCTATCCATCTATCCATCGGTGCATTCACCAAAACCCGTGTCCTCTGTAGGGTTGTGGAGATGCTGGAGCCTATCGGGCAGGGGAAACACCCCGGACTAGCTAACAGGCTAACAAACATATTCATAAGCACACTTTATTTATTTATTTTAATTATTTATTTTATTCTCAATTGATTTATTTTTAAAAGTTCTCATTCCTTTGGAGATGAACTGAACCATAAGTGGATGATGCTTGTGAATTGCGCTTTCTAAATTATAAGTTGTGCTGTCTACTCCAGTTCAAGACATGATTTATGATGCGCCTGCACCACGTTACCTTACCAGAGGGATCATACGCTTAGACGTATGATGGTCAACAAGCTTGTGTTAGAGCCAAGTCAGCTTTAACATTTGATTCAGTAAGTCACTTTATCCTGTGTAGCTCATGAGTAAATATCCTCTCCGGCCTCAAAATTGACAGTCTCCTCTGTCTCAGTCTCCTCCACTCAGTCACTCCGAAACTTTTATTGTAGTGTTATAAATCCGAGCTAACACAACCTGCTCGTTTAATAAATTTTGTGTTCCTCACAGGTTTGAGGGCAGCTGTGGTACGTTATTTCATTAATTCAGAAGATACTGTCAGAAAGGGCCCCAGGCTATCTGTAGGACTCAGGAAACCCTCTAGTTTTTGCTCAGAATTCTACACTGTAAAAAATGACCGTGAATTTTACGGTAAAAGACTGTAAAAATGCTACAGTAAAAACCTGTTAAATGGTTAACGGTAAATTCCCCTACTATATACGGTTGGAATTTTTTTTACAGTGTAGTGATGAATTGTACATCCTTACTCTAGTTCTGCAGTATAAAGGAACACAGACTTCCATGAACTGATATGTCTGATTAGAATAATGTATTATCTTTGTTTTCATGATGTACTTGCAATTAAAAAGCAATCCATCCAATTAACCTACATAAAATGTATTTCTGCATGAAGCACAGTATTCAAGAGGAAGGAAGCCGCCTGATGTTGGCAAGATAAAGTTCAGAATGAACCGTTGAGGTGCATTTTTAATTAATTTATAAGTGCAGATATTTCATTTTGAATATTTGCAAAAGAATTGTGATGTCAAAAGATCATTTATATTTTCAAGCAAATATTTGGCTTAGTGTGTGTTTAATACATCTGTTAATTTTAGCCGGCTAATTACTTAAGTCTCTCATGCATGCCGTTGAGCTGTAATCCTCTGCGGATATTTTGGCTCAGTCAAAGCTTTGCTTCAGAGTTTTACCACACCCAGACTCAATTTCCCCTTTATGAGGATTCTGTGTAACAGGAGAGGAGGTGAACGTGAGTCCAAGGATGAAAAAATATCAAGTTTTATGATTCTCCTGTGGGCTGCTAACACATGACTGGAGTTCTGATCTTTTGTTGGCAGCGCTGATTTGTGACCATTTGACACTTTCATAAACATCATAAATCTTAGCGCTTGTGAATAGCAAACAATAAAATGTATTGATCTGTCAAGGCATCATTTACATACAGGTTGATGGCACCATAGTTTGAATCTCTCGTGGTCTTTTGGGTGTGTTTGAGTGATGTGCCGTTTATGTGTTTGAGCAACTGGGGCTTTTAACTGCTGGCAAAGCTAATTAAACTGGAGAGACTATGAGCTTCCTCACAGTACAGACATCACAACTGACAGTAATTATGTTTTTTAATCCACACACGGGAATTCTGTCTCTTTTTGTCAAACAGATTGTGTGGATTGTTTGAGGTTTGTGGACTGTTCTTATAAATGGATCAAACTATAAAATAAAAACCTACCAGCACACACACACAAATCAATAAAAACAGCTATTGAGTAAGTTGCCCAAGGTCTAGTTTAGAATACTTGTGTATGCTTGAAAGAACTTACAGTAGTATACCCCAAAATTAAAATGTAAAAAAATCAAATGCTATTGTTTTTTTTCTTTGCTGATAATCTCATTTGAGATTTTGCCAAACGTTTCTGTTTCAAATAAATGCTGTTGTTTTGAACTCTCTGGTTATCAAAGAATGAAAAATTGTACGACAGTTTCAATAAAAATATTAAAGGGGTCTTATTATGCTCTTTTACAAAGCCGCCTGCAGCTTCAGTGTAAATATTGCGTCAAAATCAAATCAATTTGAGCGCGATTTAAACCCGGATGATTGTAACCACTCTAAGTTCGTCTGCCTTGTGAAAACTAGCGCGTCTCTGACATAGTGATAACACTCGTTGCCTTCTCTAGTGCAGCTCAACCAGGTCTCGTCCCATTCGTCGATATTTGTGATATCACAAATCTCGGAAAATATGCGTTGTAGTCCAAACGAGTTGTTCGTTGTAGTTTTTGAAAAGTGATTTCTGTTAAACAAAATATCTCCTTTTGAAGTGGACTTTGAACTTTGTAACTTTGCAGATAATTTTTATGCTCAAACAGCAACATTACAGACTAACTAAAGTTGAAAAAGTGAAAAAGCATAATAGGACCCCTTTAAGCAACACAACTGTTTTCAGCATTACTAATAATAAGAAATGTTTCTTGAGCATCAAATCAGCATATTAGAATGATTTCTGAAGGATCATGTGACACTGAAGACTGGAGTAATGGCTGCTTTGCCAGAGGAATAAATTGCATTTTAAATTATATAAACACGAAAACAGTTAATTTAAATTGTAATATTTCACAATAGTACTGTTCAATTATATATAAATAAATGCAGCCTTGGTGAACATGTTTAAAAAAACATATCAACCCCAATTTTTGAACAGTAGTGTACAGTGTAGGGGGAGATTTATTTAAAAATCCATTTGTTATGTTATGCAAACGTTGTATCAGGTCATGAGGGTGAATAAATGATCTTTTAACTTTAGTGAAGTGTGAATCAAAGGTACATACTTTGGGCTTGGTGTCTAAAGGCAACAGAGATTTAAGCCAAGGTCTTCACTGTACTTTAGGTCACCTACACTCAGTGGAAAAATTTAGAAAACATAATGTATTTCAGTTTGGCTGAGGGTTAATTACTGAACCTACTGAACTTTTATCAGTGATCGCTTTTGTTCCAGTAATGAAACAGTGAAACAAAGCCTCTCTTTAATAGAGAGATGGATCTTTTATCAGACCTTTCAAATGACTTGAATTAAGGAAGCCATCTTTTGTCTTCCTTTGTAATACACAGACAATACCAGACAAAAAACAAGCCATGAGTCAGAGTGAAACTGTGAAGCTGTGAAGCTGTGTGGCAGTATATGTGAGACTCTTTCTCCTAAACAAAATACTTTGCTGGTTTTAGACCACCTTGAGAACTCATGAGAACTGTGACTACGATCTTGTGACTGGCCTTTATTCATTTTGAATAGTACATGACAAGTGTTAACAGATACAGATTTGTGGCACATTATCATTGCTAGCAAAGCTAGGTGTAGGCTATTGCCTGTAAAATAAAAAAGGAAACAATGATCTCCCCTTTTGAAACCCCACATTGCCTCTGCTTTCTCAGTGCCATCAAACATGTATGGACTTGCAGTGAGGATTTACTATAAATAACAGGTAACATAGTTTTCTTTTAGCACTATACCTTTGTAGAAACATCCGTTGATGTACTTGACTCTGAATGCCACTAAAGGGGTCAGCGTTTAACATCAGCTGTCTTATTGGAAATGAGAGGCTGTCAGAGAAAACTCAACATCCGTGACATTGATTGTCCTCTTGTCTATTATGAGGAGGTGAAGCGGGATAGTGAATTCAAAGACCACTGTACCACAGCTGTCAACAAAACACACACACACACACACACACACACACACACAAGTTTACACACACACACACACACACACAGGTTTGTTTTTGTGAAAAGTGGGGACATCCCATAGGCGTAATGGTTTTTATAAGTGATACTTTCAGTCCATTTACATTGTGTTAGTGCTTTAGTGTCTAAGAGCAACAACTCTGCGTCTATTTCTGGATCTAGGTCTGGAATACCACAGATGTTAGCCGGTATAGTATGAATCCTAATAGTATGCAGCCTAATCCATGACAGACAGGTTCCTGGAAAGATGGATTGCCATAAAGCTGCGGACTCTACCGCCTTTCTGACTGAACAGGGGGATGTGCACTTTAAGCAAAACACACTGGAAATATGAGAGTATCTAAGCAGCAGCAGGAGAAACACGTACAGAACAACTGATATGTCTGGTAAAAAAAATAAATTAACAGTTGCAGAGCATATTGCTTATTTTAGTTTACTATTTAAATGTATGTCCCATGTGTTATGCAATATAAGATGGTAAGCAGTTTTAATCTTCTGTGTTTCAGTGATGCATGTAAGAAGTGCAGGTTTTACACTATAATTCTTCAGTTGACAAGCGAGCGTTGCATCACAACACCATCTGCTGGTGTCTAGGATGATGCCTGAGTCAACATTTTCTCCACACAATGTGTGTTGGCAGATTTTTTATATAGTATAAGGAAAAAATTAATTATTTAAATATTAACATCTGTTTCAGTCACTGCTAGCTCTTTTTTGTGTTTTTAGTGGAGATAGATTGCTTTTAAATGTCAACTGAGAACAAATGGTTCTACTTTAGAAACAAATTGCTCAAATCATTTTATTTATTTTATATGTTGTTTTATTCTGTGGGGGAAAGGTCACCCCCTTAGGATGACTGCCATGTTGAGATCACATGACCCCCCTCAGTATCACTTCCCCTATTACAAGAAAATTTATTTTTAAATACAGAATAAAGCATAAATGATGAATATGCCTGCAAATTTCTCCGTATTTCTAAAGGGGCATTGGTAACCAAAAAGCTATGGGTTTTCAATGAAGGGATGCTGATGTGTTTATTTATATATGTATGCTCACAATGTTGGGCTATATTGTTAAAATGCCCTTTTTTTAGGATAGTCCCTAAGAAGTTTTTAAACTAAATACCACACAAACAACTGTGATGTCAGGACTGTGGTTTATTTATTTGTGGGACTGGTTGTACTATGTAGAGAGAAAACAGGTGCAAGGAATTGTCTTTAACTAAAAAAGTTTTTTTTTGTCATTTCAGAGTTGACAAGACATTTTCCAGAGCCAGGAGTTTGTGGTAAGTGCTGTCTTTTTCATGTAACTTAGCCATAGCCTGAAACAGCCATTCCAGAAACCACAAGCTTTTATGCTGTTTTGCTCAAGGGTATCAGCCTGGACACCGAGGAAAGACAATTTTCTGTCTGCTGTAAGTGACTTGGAAGGAAACCATTCAAAGGTCCTTTAGTGTTGTAGCTGCTTTTTCCTTCATAATACCAGCTTATTGCCATTTTAAAGCTGCTTTTAAAAAACCTTCTTGGTTGCATGATGTGCACCATTCAGAACTGAATTTAGATTTAAATTTTTTATTCAGTTCCTGAGTTTTAATTAGGTTAGAAAAATCAAAGAGGATACAGCATTGCTATACAATTTCAAGGAATAAATGAAAATGAATGAATTTAATTAATTTAAAATTAATTGAAATTCAAAGATATTCATATAACTCTAATTTGTTTTTTTATCATTTTTTTCTCAAGGAAAGATTTAAATATTGGCATAAGCACTGAATCATCATTGAAATAAGCATTGAATTTTAAAGATGGTCTAATGGCTGGGTGGGTGGACAGACAGACATAGACGGACGGACGGACGGATAGATAGATAGATAGACAGACAGACAGACAGACAGATGGATAGACTGATAGATATATAGACAGGCAGTCATACAAATAAACAGAGATGGATAGGCAGATATATAGAAGGATGGATAGACAGACAGACATAGATGAACAGACAGACAGATAGATCGATAGCTAGATGGATAAAATGAATAGACGGATAGACAGACAGATACAGTAGATAGTGAGAAAAACAGATAGACAGATGGATAGATTCAAATTCCAACTCATGAAATGATAGGGAGCCATTTTTAAAATTTAACTTGTGTACTGTTGGTTGTAACTCCTAAAATCTTAAATGTCAAGATGTGGGATTGTTTGACTCTGCTCAGGGAGTGTCACAAAGCCGTACAGTGCGAGGACAGACATATTAAATGTTTTTGATTCGGGCAGTGGTTTTGGGATGAGAATGGTCCGGAGCGCAGAGGACACACTGCAGTCCTGCTGCCTTGTTGCCACAGCGACGGGAGACAGCTCTGCAGTGTTGGCAGGACGAACTGGCTGAGGCGCACATGCGACACTCTCACGCCCCTGTCTCTGTGACTGAGAGTGTGTGTGTGTGTCTGTGTGTGCTGTCAGGCCGTGTGTAAAGGCCTGCTCAGAATGCCAGGCGCAGATGGACAGCAGCCTCAAGGTCGGTCCTAACGAACCCATGGGATAAACCAGATTCCCGGCTCCGACAGCATCCGTCCCTCCACGTGTAACCTCAGGACCCTGCCTGCATCAGTCTCCGCCTCTGTAGCAAACAGCCTGCAGGAAGAGAGACCTACCGCGTCCATTCTTCCACACTGTTTTCTTCTGAAGGCACAGAGCAGTTGAGGACAACTTAAGGTTTTCTTCAGATTTATGGCACTGATTTTTGATGGCGATCGCAGCCTTTGACATCACATTTCAGTGGCTTTGTGATGGGACTTTGATAGGTAGTCCATTGCTGGAATTGCGGTTTGTTTATATATTTTGGAACTTGTGCGAATAGGATACAAAATATGATCAGTTGTCAAATATACCAAAGTAAGGTAGAGAACTTACAATTATAGAAAATGTATCTTTTTTAATGGTCTATATATAGTGGTAATTTATCAAAAATATATGAAAATGTATGTATGATACTTATTTTGAGTCTTTGAAAGAGTCTGAGAAGAAGATACTTAAAGGAAGAAGATTCATTAGCTTGTCAGAGTGAGACAGGATCTGACCACTGTGATCCAGAATTAGGCCATAATCCCGTCTGTAGGCCTCTTGTAAGTGACTGCCTGAGACCTTCAGTAAGGAACACAGATCTCAATTAGTCTGACAGATCCACAATGCCTTGCTCTCCCTTCCGAATCAGGAGGCCGAAGAAGTTCTGGTGAGTTTGAATTCGAGAAGGTCTTCCAATGGTCGATCTGAATATGAAAAGAACGTAAATTTTTCGCCAGCAGTGCTGCGAGTGTTTGTTTAGTGGTCATTACGTGTGGATTGTGCTCATGGATGTGGCATACATTAGCATGAATGGATTTAGATTGGTTTGCTAAATGAAGGCACCTTGCTTAGCGTCACAAAGCAATCTTTGCGCAGATCCAGCAGGAATGCTTCAATATTCTGCAATGATGCTGCATTAGAGGAATGGTGCTGCTTATGGAGTGTGAATCAAGACACTGCCCCCTCAGGGGCCACACCCATAACTTCCACAGCTCCGGGCGAGGGTGATAAATCGTGCCCTCCGCCTGTGAGAGGAGGTCCCTCCTGACGGGAATCTCCCATGGAGAGCCGTCGAGAAGGGAAATCAGG
>NW_015653472.1:92726-105892 GCF_001515625.1 Sinocyclocheilus rhinocerous
GAGGCGCTCGCAATGCGGGCAGCCGGCCCCCTCAAGAGCCGACTCTGCGTGCCTCGCTCCCAAGCAAACCATGCACAGGCTGTGTGTATCCCCACTCGTGATGTAACGTGGGCAGGGAGGAACACACAACCTATAACGTGGCTTGTACTCGCCCTTTGCATGCTTTGTCTTAGCGTGAGCTTTATAGACTTTCTCTCACAATAGACCGACAACAATAAATATGACTGACACACAAAGAGCGCTTCGCTGAATGACAGAAAGCTGACGCTGGCTCCGCCGCACGTGCTTTTATAGCTTCCTGGTCATGACGTCACCCGCCCGTGACGTCCCGCTCAGCTATTGGACTGATTTCACATGTGATTCAGAGCGTGGTCACAGAAGGCGTTCCCCTAGCGTTTTCCGACGCAGCTCGAGTTCCTGAAGAGGAATCCTGAGTTTCATAATTTTTCATAATTTTATAAGTCATAATTACAACTTAGTTGTGCCATTCATGTGTGTTCTACTCATAAATACAATAATTTGGACATGAATGCAGCATTAGTTGTGCAAGACAGGAACTACTACTTCTGATTCCGATTTGCTATTTATTTCATATTAATGATGGCAAATTATATAACATTTACAGAAAAAAATTAAATTTAATAGAAGCATCAGTACTGATGTTATTGATTTTTAATTTAGATTTAGGGTGCGATCTTTCACACTCCTGTATCTGTGTGTGTGTGTTCATGGGAATCTATCGGCTAGAGTTTCAAGGAGAAGGGAGGAGAGAGCTGTCAAACTTAATCAGCCCATGACTGTTTCTGTGTGTCTCTTACATGCAACTGTCTGACTAAATATAGCAGCAATGTGACAAGCTAGTCCCTGATTCTCTGAGACAACATTTATAAAGGGAAACCCATCGAAATCACATGGTACACAAAATGCGTATTAAAAACAACCTGACGCTTCCATTCCAGGACCAGATTTGCAGAAATATGCACATTTAAAAACTTTAGGTGTATGAAAAAGATATTTTATGATGAGTACACCTTGATTAAGTCTTACTGTATCTTCTATTAATCACATATTCTGGTTAGGCAATTAATTGATCTTGTAAACGTGCTTGTCTGCATTTTTAATTCATATCTCTGTCACAATGAGAATCTGTGTATAATGACTGTTATCAGATTGTCAGAGAAATCTGTAACAAAGAGAAGACAGGTCATTATTCTTCATTTACACACACACCTTTTGTCACATAGTAGCTGTTTTCTATACGGTAGCAAGGGTGCTTTATAGTAACGCAGTAAAAGAAACAGTGTGAGCTTCAGGGACCTTTTCAAAGCCTAGGAATGTTAACTGAACCGTGTGCATTTGTATGGTTGATGGAAAGCAGGAATAGTCAAGCGACGCATGAATATACTCCCATGGGTCATAAAAAATGTGATTATACAATATTGTCACAGTTTGAGGCAGAAGATTCATTGACTCACACTTTTGAGTCACAAGCATTTTGTTATGGCATTTTAATTTATGGGAAGCATTAGTAAAGAGCCATGGTCAGCATTTCTCCAAACTTCTTCAACATTTATACAGGCAATAACTCTAAAGGCCCGTTCACACCAAGGACGATAACTATAAAGATAACAATAAAGATATAGTTCTAAAAATCGTTCTCAATATTAAAGAATAGCAGAGTCCACACCACAACTATAACGATAAAGGCACAGAGAAACAATATCGTTGGAATCACTTTCAGGATGATTTTTTCCAGATGATGAACGATAAAAAACAGCCAATCAGAATCCATCCTGCTGTAATGAGCTCGAGAATTTAAAGCGGTAGACGTGCATGCGCTTAGAATAAACAGACGATATCGTTCGCTGGTGTGGACGCTAATATCGTTATCTTTATAGTTATCTTTAACGTTCTTGGTGTGAACGGGCCTTAATTCCCATTTTAGCATTTTGCTCTACTTCCATTGGATAAGATATCATATTATCCCAGAAGCTGCTTTTTATTTTTCCTTATGACAAACCACTTAATTTCCAGAGAAGACAAAGATATATAAATACCCAATATCCACACTCTTTTTTACTTTTTCAGCTCACGCTGAGATGTCTATAGAGGAATAGTTATGTGAAATAATGATGGCCTGGGCCTCGGGGAAAGCAGCTAGTTTATCAGTGTGGATACCAGCACTCATAAGAATATTAAACCCGAGCATGCTGTGATGTACAAGTTCCGCCTCCTCAAACCGAAGCTGCCCATTTGGGTTTATTCCATCAAAATACCTTCAGGGCCAGAGGCACCATGGGGTGTTTTGATGGCAGAGACATGGGGAGATGAGAGGCATGTCAGATTGATGTGCCACGCATCAAAGCTCAGTCCAAGCTCACTTCTGGAGGTTCTGGCAGGCAGAAACTCATCTGACCCATTACAGACTCAGTAAGCAAGCAGCTAGTGGAGGCCATTAGCTGTACCCACAGAAAGAGCCAGTTGTAGTGGTCGTGTTTGGACCACTAAGATGAAAAAAAACTCATTAGAATTTCTGATTTCTGATTTATGTAAATATGCTATAATGAGTGCTGGGATTTCTTAAAAGACTGTATAGTAATATATACAGCATTATGATTATATTTTTCGAAAATACATGTGTATATTCTTACATGCAGTCACATATAAAATGTTTAATATTTTTTTAAACAAAAATATACATGAAAGTTTATTCTACAGTATACTGAGGGCTGGATTCTTAAAATAACAGGGTATAAGTTCTTATAAAATATTAATATTTTTAAATGCAAAAATTTAAATTCTGTAGTGAGTGCTGCTCTATTCTATAATGAGTGCTGGTTTTCTTAAAAGCATGTTTGATAACATATATTAGCATTATGATTGTATTTTATAAAATACATGTATATTTTTCTGGTTTTTTAGATCATTTTTTTCTGGAATATTATATTTTTACATGCAAAATATAAATAAAATATTATTTTATAGTGAGTTCTGGGGTTTCTTAAGAAATATATGGTCATTTATATAGCATACTGATGATATATTTTTCATATATGATTTATTCATATATACATTTATTTATTTATTTATTCTTTAAATATAAAAATTTACAGTTTTTTTTTAAATATATTACAATCAGTTAGAAAAATATAAATAACAGATTAAAATATTATATTGTAGTGAGTGTTGAGGTTTCTTAAATGTGGTAATATATAGCATTATCTATCTCTCTATCTATCTATCAATCTATCTATCTATCTATCTACCTATCTGTCTATCTATCTATCTATCTATCTATCTATCTATCTATCTCTATTAGCAGGTTGAGGAATGTCAGTGTCAACAGTAGCTTGAGTTTTTAGCAGGGCCAGCTGGGGACAGGTGATGTATAGCTGTTCCCCATCTGTGTTCTTATGGGGCGGGTCATTTGGGTTCTCATCCGCTGAGCCAGAGAGAGGAGAGACTTTAATTGCTGTAAATGGTGGTTTGGGTTCGTGGGTTCATCAGACACCTCATTCGCTCTCTCTCTCCCCGGCTGAGAGAAGCACTGAGTCATGGTGCATGCTTTGGAGTTCACATTCTCTTTTTGAAAAAACAAAGATATTAATAACTGCTCATAGTGACAGTGGTCTGTTCAGTAATTATGTGAATGGTTTAACCCAGTGGCTCTCAGTCTCAACAGGTGGTTCATCATGGAAAACAATGCAGAATAGAAGCCAAACAGTGCAATATAAGTTAGGATATGCATAACCGTATGGATATTTTGGAGCAAATTCATCTGTCACGTGGTGGAACTAGAAAAATTCAACACATACCATGGATAGATTGTGTGAGATGCTCTCATTCTAAAAAAACATGAACAAAACTAATCAAAGTAAAATAAATTATGAGTCAGACTACATTTAAATGTGGTTTCACGTGCAGCGAGAATGAACATCGTTTGTGGCGAAATATTACTGTTTTTTAATCAAACAAATTTAGCCTTGGTGAACATAAGTGTATACAGTATATATATATATGTGGGTGTGGGTGTATACTGTGTGTATACTGTTTTTCTACTGTGTTTTCCACTTGATGTCTATATAATTTCATGGTCCTGAAGCAAAACCGCTTGAGTAAATCCCATCTCTCCTCATTTGTGTGAATTATCCTGAAGCAGTACAGGAGATCAGATAGAATAGGCAAAGGACATACTGCCTTTTTATTTCTTTATCGTAAATCCTAAACTTGTCTTGCTGTGGAAGTTCTTCAGTAGATTGGAATTGATAGATGTGATCGATGTCTCCATGTTGCATAGGTTTATATGTACTAGCCACATTGTTAAAGGAAAATCAATGTATATAGATAATGAAGTGCATAGTCTGGGTGCACCTGCTCTTTAGGCGGGTGGAGTCCAGTATAAATAGGTGTCATCTTCCCAAAGGGCGTTTCCATGTCAATGGGACCTTCAAATCCTGTGTGTTTCTAGAGGTCGTTTCCTGATCACACAGCATCAGGCCTTCATGAGTTACATCATTCTGCCCTTGAGAGGATGAAAACATGTCACTTCATCATGTTATGCACTTGTCATCTGGCCCCTCTACCACCACACATTACTAGATCACAGTTTATATTATGGCTAAAAATGAAAACCCTTCATCGGACTTATCCAACAGCCGGATCATGCAAATTGTATAGAGGTGAGATGCGTTGCCTCTGTGGGGATGTTTTTTTTTTAGAGCTAACCACCCACACAGGAGATGAGATCAGTGGCAGCAGTTGTGATCCTGTTGTGTAAATGTTTTGAACATGACTCAGTTTGGCTCCAATGTAGCTAGTGCTAATCTGAGTAATGTTTTCTTCACAAATGCATAAGGGAACTGGGGAGGGGGCGGTGACAAAGAGCAGGGGGTCTGCTGAGTTTATGCTGCATGAATTTGTCTTAAAATATATGAAGATGAGTTCTGTGGCTGATGTGACATGATATTTGTTCTGGGCTTTATTTTCGTTTTGTTTATTGATTTGTTTCCTTCTTGCTTTTGTTTTGGTTTGGTTTGTTGTTCAGGGCTTTAGTTTTGTTTCTGTTTTGTTAATTGAAGCTTTAAGTCTGTGACAGTTCAGCTTAAACAGTTCAGTATTAACCGACTTTGACTGGAAAATGAAGACACTGTGCAAAACTGATTTGTTTTTAATGTTCAATCCATTATAACTGATACTTATGATTATTAAGTTACAAGTAGCTCTTGTAAATCCGACAAATTTAATTGGTTCAGAGCTTTAGTTTTGTTGTTCAGGGCTTTTTTTTTGTTTGGTTTTGTTTTGTTGTTCAGGCTGGAAAATGAGGACACAGTGTGCAAACCTGATTTATTTTTTATTTTTCAATCCGTTATAACTAATGCTTCAAAGATTATTACAAGTAGTTTGGGAAGTTTGGACAAAATCTATGTCAGAATCATAAGTAACATTCCCTTGGTGACGCATCTTCAAGTTTGCAAAGCATAAAAATCAAGACTATAATCAATGATTGTATGGCATAGTGACATTGCAGCACAAATTACTTTCCTGAAATTTTCTCACTCTGGCTTTGTATGTCAAATGAGAGAAAGAGAGGAACAGAGTGAACTCCTTCGAGATTTTCCTCCTCCCCTGCGCTTAAGTTTGGGTTGTCACATTATTATTCATATATTCTAAGGCATTTTGGATTATCACTTGAATAGATTAATATTCTTGGAGTATGCAGGCATGCACTTCAGGAGGAAGAGTCTTTAGTAAGCCTTTACTAGTCAGAACGGCACAATATATTAGTAATGCTGCTGTCAGATTTTGCCACAATCATTTTGCACACAAAGCACCTAAAAGCTCACCTACACTAAATCCAAGTATCGATTTGAGATCTTGTGGTTTATGTGATTTAGTTTTAATGTGCCAAATATGTCTTTAGTCTGAGTCATTTTGCGTTTGTGGTTTTGTCTTTGTTTCCCTAAAGACAGATACTGAGACATGAGCAGGATCTATTTTATGGCAGAAAAACAACTTTTTCTCTGGAGGACAGATGGAGATGTTGAACACCTGCAAGACTCAACAGCCACCATTAGAAGAGGTTTAAGTTATAAGGAAGAATTAGAGATCAGATAATTGCATAACAGCTTCTGGGCAGTCTGAAAGATAACACTCAGAGCGGGATGACACATTTAACCTGGGTGTGCATTAGGAGAAAAAAACCTAACCAATGCAATAAATGAAGACTTTTTTTTTTTTAGAAATTCTTTGTGAAATACACAGCACAGTTGGATGAGGTCTCGTAATGCCCTCCCATAGAAAGCATTGGACTTTATTAAAATATAAGAGGTGGCATGTCCCAAAGAGCGATATTCTGGCAGAAAATTACATTTGGAAAGGAATATCATTTACATCCTGTCCAATTTTATTCTGAAAATCTTCTTTCTAGGAGGGTATAGAGTGCAATGTTGAATATTTTATAATACAATTTTAAATAATTAAATACATATACTAATTAAATCTCTGAAATTAGATGATTTACAATGAAATAACATACATATAACTTGCATAGATGATTTGTTCTGATGATTGATGATTTATACTATGTGTTGTCTTTTTATCTGCCATCTTCAACATCTTATTCATATTCTAATAACAGATCTTCCAGTTTAACGTGATCTTCTTTATTCTCTGAATGAGAAGTTGTACATGAGTCGTGTTTTTTCAGCTTTCCAAGGCCAGCAGATTATGCTCACTGTCTCTCAGAGGGGTGGGAGATTTCCTTCTAATCCTGCATTATCTCTTTGAGTTATGCTGTGGACAGCAGTATTTTGCTGTCATATGGTACACATGTGTTGTGTTTGCAGACATCTGATGCAGTGAGGTGCTGTCTGTTTGTTAAGCATGAGCTTATTTGACTCAGATAATTGACGTGTTTGTAGGACCGTCTTAAAGAAACAGTTCACAAAAAATAGGTATTCAGCCTCATGTTGTTCTAAACCTGTATGGATTTCTGTTTTCTGTGGAACATTAATATTTAAAAAAAACTCTATAAATATAATGAAAATATAAAAAAGGCCCGTAGCCTGTCTATTTTTAAGTCTCTTTTAAAAACCCATTTGTTTTCATTGGCCTATTAGGACTATATTCTTGCCTATTGTTTTTCCTATTTGTGTTTTAATTTTCTGGTTACAGTTTTTTGTATTACTAAATTTTATGATGACGTTTCTTACTGTGAAGCGCTTTGGTCAGTCTTGTGGCTGTTTTAAATGTGCTATATAAATAAAGTAAACTTGAAGTAAACTTGATATAATATAATAAATATAATGAAGCTCAATAAGGGTTTGGGCTGTCAAAAAAAATAAATAATAATAATAATAATAATAATCATGAAAAAGTATCATAAAAGTGTTTCAAGTGTCTTGTGCTATTCCAAGTCTTCCAAGCGCTCTTTAGTGGGTTCATGTGTTTGTGAATAAATCATTGTTTTGTTTTGCTTTGCTTTGCTTTGTTTTTTTTTTGTTTTGTTTTTTTTGCTTTGCTTTGTTTTGTTTTGTTTTGTTTTGTCAAATATGTTTTTTGGAGACAAATCATCCTTTTGAGGTGGATCCTTTCAGTGGATCAGTTTATCCAGCTCATAATCGGAATATAGCACATGAATCATTTGGACAACTTTTAAGATTTATACCCAAGGCAATATATATAATTTATTATATCAATTTAATGCAATATATGTATAATATTCTGAGTACCAAATCAGCATATTTGATTGATATCTGAAGGATATCATGTGGCCTTGAAGACTAAAAACTGAAGATCGCTGAAAATTCAGCTTTGCCATTATAGGTGTAAATTGCATTTTAAAATATATTAAAATAGAAATATGTTCTTTATATTACTGTTTTTATTGTATTGTTTTTTGAAAGCAGCCTTGGTGAGCATACGTCTTCTTTAAAAAAAAAATCTCAATTATTCCAACCTTAAATGAGTATAGCCTATATATAGACTCAAAGTCACACATTACATTATACAAATGTACATTATTAAAAATATTTTTTTGTGTTGCATGGAAGAAAGAAAGTCTTATGGGTTTTAAATGAATAAATGATTCAGAATTTTCATTTTTGGCTGAACCATTGCTTTAATTGTTTCATCTGCGGACCATGTCACCCTTCTGATTTGACAAGCCGGGATGCTCTGTCAAGATCTGTCACTTCCTAAATGAAATTCCCCATAATACATTCATAAGAAAATTACCTCTGTTTCCATGGTTTCCCATTCATTCATCTAATCTACTTCCTACATTAAGTGCTTTTAATAGATCCTTAACTTAAGAGAAACAAACTCTTGAATATATGAAACTCCCTGGAGGCTCAAGAGTGGATGTCAGAAGCAGACAAAGACAAAGACAATTTTGTTTAAAAAAAGCATGTTAAGGTAGGATTACAGTTTTTAAAGGGATATGGGTCATAATATGTTAGTGAATTGGTTGCCTGAGCAACAGTCTGTGATGGGGAGGTGTGTGTTTAATTATGGCAAAGCACGATGAATGCAAATTACAGCTCCATCAGACAGCTCAGATGGACAGCCCTCAGTGTTTGAGTGAGCGGGGGAGGGGACGGGACGGGACGGGCACGTAAGAGCGAGAACGGGGAGGGTGAGAGACACATAAAGAAAGAAGAGAGAGGAAAAGAGCAGCTGAGTAAGAGCAAGAGAGCGATACAGACAACCAATGAAGTGATAGTGGGAGGATCAATGCTTCTAGCAGGGGTGCGACTGACTTGAGAAGCTCATCGCTGCCAGATGAGAGAGGAGATCTTACGTCCGTCTGCACGCAGTGAGTAATTGCACTGTATATGTGTATAGGAATATGAAGTGTGACAGTTGTAAGGGGTTTGATGTGTCTGGCATGCAGCGTGAGATTGGAGGGATGGCCGGAGCATCTGGCAGGTGTGCGGTGCATGAACGGTGACATGTAGAATATGCTTTTAGAGAGGAGCAGATTGCCAGGGTCTTCATTAACACATATAGAGGGATGCTGGGAGATTAAATACAGCTCTGAGTGAGTCTGCAAGCAGTATGTGACATTCGTTCACAGCTCATCGTTTACAATTAACTTCCTAATGGGTGACCTACCAACCTCTTTAGTCGTGCTCCGAGCTTCAGTGCTCAGGAATTGACTTGTGAGCTTTTAGTGCTTTATACTCTTCTCCAGCATCACATTTGAGATCGTAGTTCATAATTCATTATAGTTCCTCCTCCTTGTTTGTGCATTTCATCCTGCATCTGCTGTGGTTACCCAGACTTGCTGAAGACAGAGGTAAGATGCTAATGAAACACTGCAGCGTGGCAGAACCCCAGGAGTGAATGGTTTACGTAATTTCACATGGAACTGCACACCTCTCATTAGCAGACTTTAAATATCTGATTTACTCTCAATCGAACTTCACTCAAGAGGGAAAGCATTGGAAGGGTGGGGGTGAGACAGAGAGGGGTTTCATTTGCGTCTTTAGATATTAGCAGCCGAGAGGAAAAAGATTTAATGTCTTCGTCAAATCGACAATTCATATGTTTAATAATTCATATGTTTAATAAAATACAACTTAGAGATTGAGAGATGTGTATTATGAATTTGTCTTGGAGTTTTTTTCATTAATGTCAACTTAACGTAATGATGCTCTTGTGTAATAGTGATGCACCACTATTAAAATTTGTGGTCATACCATAAACTTAATTATATAAAATTATGATTCTTAATTAAAATAATTATTAAAAACCAATGTCATTTTCATGGTCTGTATTTAAATGTGATACTGTTCTGTCTAAACAGAACGACAAAAAAATACTAAAAACTCAATTTTAAATAAAAAAAATTAAATCAATGTGTTTTTAATTGAATAAATGAATTTATGCATCAACAATTTGATGTACAGTATAAAAAAAATTGATGTTCATTTTGAGATTTAGGAAAGATATATTTAACATTTTTAAATTCTTGTTTTTAAAGATTAACTTTAAGTGACCGTTAATAATGGAAACTTATATCCATATTTATCAATTATGGATACTGATCAATTAGGAAACCTCTGCTGTTGGTCAATAACCAATATAATACTAATATATTTTGTGCATCCTTATTCTTTAAAAATCATGAATAGTATGTTTTTGACAGAACTGTTGAAATGTTTTTCTGGAAAATCTAGCATTATTTTAATGAAGTAAACTTTCTTATACTGAACTGCATCAAAAAGAAAAGTCATAATTGAATCTTTGGCACTAATACAATATTAATTGCTTCTCCATAATGTAATGTTTATCAAGACTTTTGAATGTTGTGTTTGAGCATGAAATAATGATTTATATGTAATGCATAATTTCATGGCTGTACTCCAGTAGTGTAGTTTCACAGAACTGTGATGCCTGCAGACTTCAGTGAGGATTTTGTCTGTTTGGTGCATGGAATTGGTTTTTGGGCTGCTCAGCTGTAGGGAGTGAAATAATGATCCCAGTTGTGAATGCAGAGTGTTCCCTCAGCAGTCCAGTGGGAATTTCTTGCCTGTGTGGGAAGAGAATTAGTACATAGGAATTCTAATCACTCCGCACTGTAATAAACCAACCATATCTATGTGTCAGTTTAACAGTACAGTAAGTTACCGATACATTACAGTAATTCACCACCACATGCTGAGCCTATAATAATCAATTTTTATAGCTAAAGTGGGATATGCACTTCCATGATCCTTTCCTTGAAGTTAATTTAAAGGATGTTCAGTTAATGGAGGATGGTCTAATTAAGGATATCAGCACAAAACCATATGAAACAGCAGAGCTTTTTGAGAATGTGGGTCATCTATCGAGGTTTTCTTTTATCATTTGTTTTGGAGCTGAGCTGGGGTTCATTTAAGGTCTGTGTTCCAGCACTGCCGATCACTCCCACATTACATCACATTCATTATCCACAGCAGAAATCTACGCCACAAGACATCTCTGGATCAGTTAAAGGCAAAAGTTCACTTGATCATCCATATGTGGGTTATAGGGCAATCTGGAGGTTAATTTTAAAACAAGACTCAAATGATGGTTTGTGGTAATGCATTATTATGAATGTTAAAAAGCCAAATGGCCATGTCTTAAAAATCTCATTTACCTTTAAAGTAGCTGTCTGGTTTTGATGGATGGCATTGTTGGAGGGGATAGAATATGCAAGCAATGGGGCAGCTGCTGTAGAGCTCAGACTCTGGGTTTATTTCCCACAACAAGCCGTAATAGGCATCACTGAAACTGACATGTGAGATATTGAGAAGTACAAACTGTAAAGTTGACTCTTTGCTTGAGAGATTCATCACAGGTCTCCTTTTGACCTTCTCTTACAAACTACAAAGATATCAGCGGTGCACATTTGAAACCGTTCTCAACTTTAATAACACTATTCCAACCCCTCCTTGATGTCAGTAAGAGGGATTTTCCCAGATATGGATCTTAAGACAAGTCTTTTTGCCAAAAGCAATATAAGCACCAAACATGTCCTGAGGGGCAAAATCAGTCAAGAGTCGCACCACCTTTTTACCAGATGCTAAATGCACTGAAACACTGTGTTAAAATAGAAAAAGGAGTCTATTTAAATGGAGATAAACTATTAGAAACACTAGTTGCTTGGCACATTTAATTCTATTTTTTTATTTAATTTTTAATTTTATTTAATTTTATTTTAACACATTTTATTGACCACAAAGATTTTGAATTGCACTGTGCAAATTCAGTGCTAATTTTATGTGCACATTTGCTCTATTAGCTTATTTGCATAAAATCCCTTAGTGGTTCTGTACCAGGTATTCTTATTCAAATCCCCCCTTAATCTTTTAAGTAATCTTTTAAGTCCAACATGTGTTTTGTTAGTGTGTTAGCATACAGTTTCCTGTAATTGTACTCATTATTTTATATTATATCCATATCCATTTCCTAAATTACCAAGGAGGATATGTGTTGCAGCAATCTCAGTTATCTTGTTGGAGTTACTGCTAGAGAGTCTGTCAGGATACATTTTTATGAAAACATTTAGGAAATAATAAATTCACCAGTTGTCTAATTATGGAGCATCCAGGGTCATTCTTTAGCTCACTTACATTGCCTTGAACCGTATTTAGCCTGCAATGTAATACAATCTGTTTCTCATCAACTAAAGTATAATGGGAAATCTAATCATGGCCTCATGTCAAACAATAGGAGTCTGAAAAAAATTTGATTATACCAGCCCCCGCATATTGCACATCACCTCTTCAACTCCATGGAGCCTTGCACAGATGGAGACACCTGCTAATCTAAATGCAAAGCCTGCTCAGAGGTGCTGCCGTACGGCCAAGTGGGGAGTGATACAATTGTCATTACTCAGGCTATCACAATGCTAAATCTTCCTCTGCTGTGACCCCATGGCCTTTGACCATTTAGAGCAGTGGTTGTCAACTGGTATTGGACATCAAGTAACAAAATTAGGGTGACCATACGTCCTCTTTTTGGACCTAAAAAAATGCGTCCAGCCGGGATTTCTTAATCACCCAAAATGTCCGGCATTTGGCTGTTTTCTTAATCTTGCTCCCGCTGAATCTCTGACCACTGCTACCACAACATGTTTCGCTCCCGCGATTTTCTTGTCCACTCCTTTAAACATTCTAATATTGTACATAATTGTGCCGCATCAGGGAGCTGCTCTCACTATGCGGAGTATTTAAATCTCTTTTGAATGAGCATTCGCGCTGTTCACTTTCACTTTCGATTTCTCAATCACACGCACTCTATGTAGCCTAAAGGGAGCACATCTTACAAGATCAGATATTTGTCAATGAGTTCAGGATCTGTTGAGCAGCAAATACTCCAGCATGGTCTTGTCAGTCATCTCTCCTTATTCTCGACCGTCTACCTAAGATCAAATTTTCATGGACTTTTACATGAACTGTTTCCTCCTGGTGGAATGACCTGCCCAACTCAATCCAAGCTTTATTTTTATTTAAAAATGACCTTCTAACACTAGCATTCCCTATTCTTTTTTTATTCTATCTACTTGTTTTCTTTTTATTTATTATAAAAACAAAACAAGCAAACAAACACACACACACAAAAAAAAAAATACCTGTCCTGTTACGGGGCTGACAAGACGTGAGACATGCGGATCCATGTGCAAGCTTTATTAAAGC
>NW_015653472.1:110477-133912 GCF_001515625.1 Sinocyclocheilus rhinocerous
GGTCCAGGCAGGGGCAAACAGTATCCGAACAGGGCAAGACGAGAGAGGTAGTCCGAAGTACACAGGCAATAATCAGAAGACGAGGAAACAGACAAGGCAAGACTAGGCTAAGGCAGGGTAAACTAACGAGGGCTCTGTAGTGTAGCTATCAAATGATAAGCGCTAAACAATACTCGGCACCGGGAAGGGATCCGAGTGAGTGTTAAATAGTGAGTGAGTGATATGAAACAGCTGTGTGCAATCAGTGCTGTGTGCAATCAGTGCAATGAATGATGGGATCTGTAGTCCGGGGTGATATGCAACAGTGTGTAGTGCGAGAGTCAATGAAAATGGAAAGGGTGACCTCTGATGGCTAGCAGACGGAAGTTCATGGACCGGATACGTAACATGTCCTCTTTTTGGAAAACTAAAATATGGTCACCCTAAACAAAATGTCCTTAAACATCAAAAATGAAATGTATTATTATATTATATATTATATTATATTATATTATCTAATATTATATTATATTATATTATACAGTACATTGACTTGTGAATTCTGGGATACAGGAAGCATTTTCCTCCCTTTAAAAATTTTTTTGTATTTTTTATTTACGGCTGAAAAGTAAGATTAATTTAATGTGATTTAATTATACAGAAAGTACCAAGGTAAAAATTAAGGCAATTAATCATTGACTGACAGGCCAAAAAGAATTTGCATTTTGCACTGTTTTCCCTGCCTGTGACCCTTTTTAGAAAAATGACTGGTGTAAATGTGTGTGTGTGTGTGTGTGTGTGTACATGTACTGCTAGACTGAAGTGTGTCTCTCATTACAGGAAACAGGATGGAGGAGAGTCCTGCATTTCTAACACACTAGATCCTTCACTGTTCCAGCCCTCACTGCCTCACTCAACGTTCCTCAAGGTACAGTATCACAAAACTCCTGCCTGCTTGCATGCTGAGCGTCCTCCCATCCTACCAGTCCTTGACTTCTGCTTGCTGAGTCTGTCTCACCTCTCCTGACCCATCTGCTCCATCACTGTGTAGAACTAATACTGATTTGCATGAGGCCATTGTTTGGAGGCATGATTACAGACTTTTCTGTTTGTTATTGATGCACATGATTGACATGCCATGCAGTTAAATGAGAGTGATGTAATTAAATGCCAGATGCTATTAATTAACAAATGTCAGGCCGGTTTCTCAGTCACACCCCTTATTCCATGAGACAAACTAATGACTGTCAAAATTGCACTGATTAAGAAAGGTCATTTATCCACTGACAGTGACTTACAGCTCCAGGGTTTCAGCAAACGGCTCTCATGACCATTAATGGAACAGTTCAAACAAAATGAAAATTTTGTTATCATTTATTCACCCTAATGTTGTTCCAAACCTGAATGTCACTGAACACAAAAAGAGACATTTTAGAGAATGTACTCTTTTCCACGCAATTACAATGATCGGGGGCTTTCAAGCTTAATAAGTGGACTGTCATGAGTGGACTGTTAAGCGACCGGATCGTTGAGTCAGTGTGAAACATTTAGGCTTGTTTTGTGAACTGGATCAACTGATTCAAAATAATGTTTCCTCTAATATCACTATCATTACACAGATCTATGCCAGAATTTTTTATGAAAAACACTTCAGTTTTGTCCTGTTCCTCTCACAAAGCTTTTGCATGACTTCAGAACACTTGGTTGCATGAATCATATGAACTACATTTCTGATAAGTTAATGGTGTTTTTTTCTGCTATTTCGGGGCTTGATAACCCCAGTTCTCATTCACTTTAATCAAATTTATAAAAAAGTGTATTTGTCAAATATTCACCATTGTTTCATTTAAGAAACAAATACATAAAAGTTTGGAATGACATAAGGACAAGTAAATAATTATATAATTTTCATTTTTGAGTGAATCCCTTTAACTTCAATATCCAAATGCCTTTTCTGAGGTACATCACTACAATCAGTTCACCAAACTTCTTTCGTTACACAGACAGAGCTAGTAATCAGCTTATAAAATACACCTTCAAGTGCTGAAGCTTCAGTGCTTGTGCTGATGAATTACGTAGCCAAACTCATGCATGAATTTTAACCGCATGGTTGAACTTTAGCTGATGGAAGACTAAAATCTCTTTTTAGTTTTTTCTTTTCATACTGAGCTACTGCACAAATCAAATTTATTGCATTTTAATATTTGCTGATACACAGATCATCAAACACCCACAACAGGGCCCTAAGAGAGATAATACAAGGGCCCTTTAAAACCCCCTTTGAGTCAAATGTTATTAGTTTCATTGTTGAGCTGTATTTTGTTTGCCGATCTTGGGGATTGTGTCTGACAAAGTTAGATTTGAGGGTCAGGTTCTCAAAGTGCAGGGCTAAAGAATAAGATCCTTTGTGTATTGTGTGCAGTGTGTGTAAGTACTTTGAGTGATCTCTGTATGTGTGTAGGAGATTTTAGTGCTTTTAAACTCGGTGCGCTGAGCCTGCGATTAAGAGGATACATTTTGGGTGATGTCAGAGAGCTATAATGGCATCCACAATTCTGCGGCGTAGATTATCTACAACATAATGGAGGGTAATCTCACATGTATGAAATGGGAGAAAGAAAATGAATGGAAAAAGAACAGAGAAGATGTCTTTGGAGGTCTTGTCATTAATTTTGAGTCTATCCTAGTTTGTGAAAAGGAGCTATGAAAGCATCCTTCATTGTATTCCATGAATGTGTTATTGCTTGGTTCTCGGTTATGTTTAATTAAAGGGTTAGTTCACCCAAAAATTACAATTCTGTCATCATTTACACATCACCATGTCATCATGTTGCTCTAACCTCTTATTAATTTTCTCTGTGAAACATGAAAGGAAGGTGCTTTGAGGAATGTCTCTCTTTTTTCTCTTTTTTCTTTTTTTTCTTTTTTTTTGTCCGTACAGTGGAAGTCAATGGTAAACAAAACTGTTTGGTTAAATAATAATAAGACTCGGAGACACGGCGTTAGGCAAAACTTAACTCAGAACACGAAACTCTCAACGGAAAAGAAAAGAAACTAAAGTAAAGAAATAGAAGTAAAGTTTGACGAGACTAGGTGGCGTTTCTTTATCAAGTTAAGTTACGCACAGTAGCAACAATGGCCTGCAGTGTTAGCATGTGTTAGATCAACTGTAAAACAGGGAGCATATGGGGGCTGCTTGCCTCCACATGACACTCCTCTGGAGAGGATGGACACTAGCAACTTATAACTGAGACGATGGGCAGCATCTGCAAATAACTAAATTAAAATAAATGCATTGCCACAAACACATGATGTGTAAGAGCTCCGTTTCTCATGAGGCTCTGGCCTGTGTCACATTCCCTTGCTCTCTCACCAATAATTTCCTGTTGCTGTTCTCTATCTGATCTCATAAAAATGTTTAAAAGCCCCAATATATAAATATATATATATATATATATATATACAGTATTTAAAACATGATCCTATCCATACAGACCCGTGACACCAGTTGTGAAGCATTGTTTTAGAGGGCGGTGAGCTGCTCTGGGCCCCGTGGCCATGGGAAGAGAAATACTGCCTTCTGCTAGTCTGATAGCAGCATCTTCTAAAGTTAGATTTGATTTCATTTGTGCTGAGCTGAGGATGATCGAGGATAGGATGGAGAGAGAGAGAGTGACTAGAGAATCACATGATGGGGATCATTAATTAAGGATTGGCCTGATTTCACAATGGAGATAATGCCTCTGACATCCGTTCAGTAAGTCCATCAGTATGTCTTTCTACCTCTCAGCTCCATTGAACATTTTTTTTTGCCACGTTTGTCCAACAAAGTTTTTGTAAAGTAAATTTTGATTACTAGATTGATTTTCTCATCTAGATACAGTGGCCACAAATACAGTAGTACACTTTAGCCACTTTTAAAAATAGCTGAATTTCATTACTTCAACATAACTTTTATGAGCCAAATTTTTTTTTTTTTGCTAAATGGTCCCAAGATGATTGTTAATAAATGTATGAAGTAATTGCCCCTCAAGTGAACAGTGTTGGATAACCAGAATGTTTCCAAAGACTTTCTATCTTCATTTTGAACACTCAACTATTGTTTTATCTTTTGAAATGTAACCTGAAACCTGTTTCACTTGAAGTTTGTTTGTTTTCTTTTCTAAAAATAGTTTCAAATTGTGTCAAATTGTTTGGATATTTTCTTATACATGCAATGACATTCACTTAAACACACATGTGACTGAAGTGTTTAAATTGGGACATTTTTGTCTGATTATTTTGTCTTTATATTAAGTAAAATATGTCATTGTTTTTTTTATGTTATTTGGCTGAGGCTGAAACATCGATAACCTACAAGCTCTTTATCATTCCTTTTAAAATTTAGTCACAATGTCTTTTTAGACTAGTTAAATAGATTTGCTCATTTCTGCTGATCCCTGGAGACATTTCCATTTCCAAATCCACTCGCTGGCTTAAAACTTTATTAGAATAGACTGCCAGTTCTGTCTGGCAGGTTGGCATGAATCATAGATAACTATGAAAAAAAAAAAAAGTTCCTCCGAACATCTTGGAAAAAAAAGTATTCTATTCACTTTTCTCTAAGCACTCTGAGCACAGTCACTATAGTCCATCCCAAATGTGCTGGTTCATTTGTGTGCATAGCTCTAAAATGCCAAAAATTGCCATTGATTTATTTCTAGTATATTTAAATTATTTATATCAGTCAATTTGATATACAGAAAAAAATCATTACTGTTACTTATCCGCCTGTTATAAAATATGATATATGATATGATTATTCAGCATCTTCAGTGAACTGAAGCTATTTATTTATTGACATTTGATTGCAGATTTGGCATTGATTACTATATGTGTCAATGACTGTTATTAGGCTATTAGAGTAGTTAGATTGGATTGGATGGTCTAGGAAGATTAGCTTACAACGTCAATGCAAACTAATTCATATGTATGAGCTTAGTCTTTTTTTAGATTGTTGTTCTAAAGGATGTGTTACTTTTGATCATAAAGGCAGATAATTGATCAAACAAGGTTGTTACATTTTAAATAGATCAAATATTTTAGTGTATAGGTGTAACAGTGATTCCTATAATTGTTGTGAATTGCTTCTCAGAAGGAAGTAATGAAAGATCGGTGGGCAGGCTGAGCAGGCTCTGCTCGAATCTTCAAATAGAGTTGAAGTGTTGAAGGCCGATTAGAGTTGACACGGCTGGTTTAAACTGGACGTATCGCTCTAATAATAATGCCAATCAAACGAACAACAGACCTGTTAAGCTGACATAATAAGAAGTCTGTCTTGCACCACGATTCTGTCTATCACTCCCTCACATCCTCACATACTTTTCCAACAAGCATATATTGATCACAGACGTACATGACAACGTATTTAATTAAGATGTTGTCCCACGACAAGAGCCAAACTAAAGAATGCCTCTGCATGCTGATCACCTAGGCGTTACTTCACTTTAGCTAAAGTCCTGTCTCACCTGTATGAACTATTCTGAATTTTTTGTTAGATTAACGTGGCACAAAACTGTGCACAAAGAGATTCACAAACACAATTCACCAAAAAATTACAGTATGAAAAATAGTAAATAGTAAACATTGCAAAAAGCAAACAGATCAAAACAGTATTATATTTTATTATATTAGCTTTTGGAAATGTATCTTTACTATCCTTAATTAGGCTAATTATTTAACATTTAAGGCTCATTTTCAGCACAGGGAATGCAAATGTTGCAGGTGTAATTGTTTAGTTTTTCATTTAAAAAATCATAAAACTGGGTGTAGTTTTATCCACATGATGTGTTTAAGATGTGTGTGTGGCGAAGTTCATGAACGTTTAAAATTGTGTGCAAAACAATCCCAGACCCTGTTCCAGCCCTGTTATAGGGTACAACGGGGCTAAAGGCGCCCCAGGGGTAAAAGGCGCCTTTGATATTATTTTCATCTAAACCACTAGACGGCACAAAAATGTGGCGTAGCACTTTCCAAAACATTTGCTTTTCAAGATGCACATGTATATTTGTCAGATCTTTGATGCGATCGCAATTCTGTGCTTACTTGATCTAATATTTTATGTTTTTTAAAATGTTGTAGATTTAAGTATCAAATGAGAATCGCTAAAATTAATGCATATATTTCGAGACAAAGGTCTTCTTTATGATTTTCAGTTTTGTTTAAGATAATTAAAGCAACAGTTTTTAAATAACGAAAGAATATGTAAAAGTATGGTATTTGGGGTAAAATGCGCCCCCGCTGTTGGGGCTAAAGGCGCACAGTAATTAACTTGATAATTAATAGATGGCTGACTTTTCCATTTGTTGACATGACATGGTTAGATTCAGATGGTAAATGTCATATATTATGTTGGGTGTCCATATTAGAGATGTGCCTTTTACCCCATGCTTGTGAGCCTTTTACCCCGTGTGTGGGGTAAAAGGCCCCTCTTGCCACCTCATACATTTATAAGATTTTTAAACAAAATAAACAACTTGAATTATTTATTTTCACACAAAATCTGTTGCTCCATTAATGTTCAATATAACGTATATATTTTTTCTGCAATTATACATTTTAGGCGCAGTGAATAGCAAATTTTTTCTTAAGGTGGGCCTTTAGCCCCGTTGTACCCTATAACAGGGCTGGAACAGGGTCTGGGATTGTTTTGCACACAATTTTAAACGTTCATGAACTTCGCCACACACACATCTTAAACACATCATGTGGATAAAACTACACCCAGTTTTATGATTTTTTAAATGAAAAACTAAACAATTACACCTGCAACATTTGCATTCCCTGTGCTGAAAATGAGCCTTAAATGTTAAATAATTAGCCTAATTAAGGATAGTAAAGATACATTTCCAAAAGCTAATATAATAAAATATAATACTGTTTTGATCTGTTTGCTTTTTGCAATGTTTACTATTTACTATTTTTCATACTGTAATTTTTTGGTGAATTGTGTTTGTGAATCTCTTTGTGCACAGTTTTGTGCCACGTTAATCTAACAAAAAATTCAGAATAGTTCATACAGGTGAGACAGGACTTTAGCTAAAGTGAAGTAACGCCTAGGTGATCAGCATGCAGAGGCATTCTTTAGTTTGGCTCTTGTCGTGGGACAACATCTTAATTAAATACGTTGTCATGTACGTCTGTGATCAATATATGCTTGTTGGAAAAGTATGTGAGGATGTGAGGGAGTGATAGACAGAATCGTGGTGCAAGACAGACTTCTTATTATGTCAGCTTAACAGGTCTGTTGTTCGTTTGATTGGCATTATTATTAGAGCGATACGTCCAGTTTAAACCAGCCGTGTCAACTCTAATCGGCCTTCAACACTTCAACTCTATTTGAAGATTCGAGCAGAGCCTGCTCAGCCTGCCCACCGATCTTTCATTACTTCCTTCTGAGAAGCAATTCACAACAATTATAGGAATCACTGTTACACCTATACACTAAAATATTTGATCTATTTAAAATGTAACAACCTTGTTTGATCAATTATCTGCCTTTATGATCAAAAGTAACACATCCTTTAGAACAACAATCTAAAAAAAGACTAAGCTCATACATATGAATTAGTTTGCATTGACGTTGTAAGCTAATCTTCCTAGACCATCCAATCCAATCTAACTACTCTAATAGCCTAATAACAGTCATTGACACATATAGTAATCAATGCCAAATCTGCAATCAAATGTCAATAAATAAATAGCTTCAGTTCACTGAAGATGCTGAATAATCATATCATATATCATATTTTATAACAGGCGGATAAGTAACAGTAATGATTTTTTTCTGTATATCAAATTGACTGATATAAATAATTTAAATATACTAGAAATAAATCAATGGCAATTTTTGGCATTTTAGAGCTATGCACACAAATGAACCAGCACATTTGTCTGTTGCTCCATTAATGTTCAATATAACGTATATATTTTTTCTGCAATTATACATTTTAGGCGCAGTGAATAGCACATTTTTTCTTAAGGTGGGCCTTTAGCCCCGTTGTACCCTATTCTACATGAATCAGTTATTAACATGAATTGTTAATAACTGATGATAACCTGCTCTTACCTATATACCAATTTATGAATCATAACTCTGCAAATTGGCGACTCGCGAGTGAGTTATATTGATACCCACCACATTTGATTTTCACCCAACACATTGGCGGGTGTTAATTTCAAACCCTGATTACGATGTTGCACTAGGTTTTGGAACAGTGTTGACGAGTAAGTAAGATTCTGCACAGGCTTGTCTGACTGAAAGAGAGCAGATCCAGGCTGAGATCAGCTCAGTTTTATACTGAACTTCTGCCAGTGAAAGAAAGAAAAAGTGCAAATTCTGTAGGAATGCAACATCTCCTCCACAATTCACTCTGTTCCCTGAGAAAGGAAAGACTCCAGAGCAAAGGATCTTAATGCTTAAATACACAATTAGACTTCATGTTACAGACATGCATGCACCTCCCAGAGCACACACAGCAGTCTAGTGCTGCCCTGCTGGAGTTTCTCACTTTTTATTGACATGGAACCTGCTGCAGCACTCGGGGCTGGATGTTTCCAGGGATTTTGGAGGACTTTGTAGATTTGCAGCCTTCAGACAATATTTTGCTTTTTGACTTTTGAAGTTTTGGTTTTACTTTTTTCAAAATGGCTAAAAGTCTAAATGCACAGCTCAACCCACAGCAAGTGACAGTTTCTCACTGGAAAAGACCTGATGCAGTAAGTATGTGAAATCTGCAGTCTGAACAAAAATATTGGATAAATGCTGGGAGCATTAAATATCTGATTTTGTAGCAGAATTTGATTTGAGTACACATCAGAAAAAAATAGATTTTTTAATAGTTAATTCTGTGCAGCAAAACATTGCTAAAACCAACAGCAATTAATAAAAAAATAATAAAAGAATATCATGAGTGTGAAGAGAGCAGGGTATATTTCATTTGTGCAAGTTCTGTCATCTTAGAATAAATTTCATGCTTACCTGATACATTGTCATGTTCTTACAGCGAAATATCAAAGGCTTTCCTTTTCCTTGCACAGCAATTTTTGAATGCAAGCAAGAAAAGAGAATATGGATTTTCTCCCATCACTGACAGAGCTGCTCTCAGTGCAGACTGACATGCACTATCATTTTGCTGCAGATTAATCTTTTCAAGCTAATCACAGTCCGTCATGTTCAATTACCTTTAGTTTTATCTCAAGATCAAATGATTTTGCCTTCAAAATGGTCCTTGCATCCTAGCAAATTTTTTTTTTTTTTTTTTTTGTACAGGTTACTGAAATATTTTTCTGTATTTCATCTTTTCATTATAATTACAGTATTTCTGTAATCCAATAGGTGTTCATCTGTGTATGTTTGTTTACGGAGGATATTCTTACTTTGAACCATAAAGTGCATATGGTTCAGAGTTGAATAGTATCATTAAATTACTTTACGATCTGGTGTTTTGGTAAGTCATTTGGCTGAAGAGGCTCTTGGTAATGTGTTTGTGTTACAGAACTGACTCGTCTGACCTCGTGTCAGTGTTTTTTATCTGATGTGATTCAGTTTCCCTGAAGTTTGTTTTCGTGGCAGCAGTATAAGGATTGTTTGCCGATGGTGGAGGACTCACACAATGTGTTTAAACAATGTGCTACAGTACACAAAGTATTTGTTCAAGACTGTGAGAAATTCATCCAGTCTTCATTCTTCACACATCGAAGATAATTGTTTCCACTCTCGTTCACGTTGTCTTTGGGTCCGTCCCAAAGGCTGGACAGAACTCTGCTGTCTGTGTCTTGGAGGTTCTCCAGACTAGAATAAGCTCACTAGAGTAAACTGGAGTCACATCAGCTGTCAGTAGATAAGAATAAGGTTATGTGTGTGGGAATAAATCAAATGAATAGTGAGAAGATTTAAGAAACAAAACAAATGTATTTGAGATGTAGTTAAATATTATACTTTATCCTCAGATTTAAAAAAATTGCCTCATGTTGTGAACGCTGTGTCATATTTCTAATTGGCATATTATTGCATGGATTGCAAAGTACTTCAGCAGCCAATTATAACAATTATATCCAATTATAATTTTAGCCCATTGTAACCAACTTGATCGCTACAAAGACAGTCAGCTGCAAGCATTTTATCCAAATATGAGTGCCATCGATTGAGTTATGTATCTCTATGCTTTTTCTCCATCCTTTAAAAATGACATGCTGCCGTTGGGCTAGAGAGGAAATGCCAGGTCCACCAAATCCTCAATGTAGGGCCAAAACTAACATTGCCACCAGCCAGTATTGAGTGTACTTGGCATTATTAACTCATGGCTGAATCCAAAAACACTATTATGCCCCTAAAAAAGGTTGTGCTGATTTATAGTATACAGTTGTAATTGCAGTGTAAATGCATTTATGCCACCTCTGAGCAGCATTAAACTGTGGGAAGACATCTAAATGCCAGTTCAGAAGTGCTACTGTGCCACCTTTGCAAATGTAAATTTGGCATAATGTTAACAGTTGTAAATTGTAATACAATTTTAAAGTTTTTCCTGAAGGTAGCTGAGTTAAGGCTGCTCTGTGCCATTTGTGAGAAGCATTAAAGTAGCAGTCTGTGTAAAGACACCTATTGCCACTTCAGAAGCGCTTCTGTGCTACCTTTGCAGGGTAAATTTGCTGTAAGTTGGTTAATAAAATGCAGTGTGCTGTAAGTAACAGAATGGATGCAGTCTGAATACTTTACAGGCCTGATTCCTGGTGATGTCTGAGTGATAGATGGGATATATTCAGTAGTTAGCTGCAGTTAGATGTATGCTGCACTGCAACGTGTCGTCTGTGTTGTTGGCCACACCCCTCTCATATCATGGGAATGTAATCAGGGGTCAACTCTAAACTCATCTCATCTCATTTCATCTCATCTCCTCTCCTTTCTTCCAGACAACTGATTTATTTGAAATGATTGAGAAAATGCAGGTAATGTGTTTCTTTTACTTTTCTATTTTTTCCTTCCCTCTGCCTTTCATCTTTAATCTAGATATTTTCCATTAACCCCTGAATCAGCTGTCCTAACTGGCTACATAGTTGCACTTGCATGTTTTTTGTTGTAGCCGAAAGTCGTCACTGTAAATAACGAGGACATATATTCACTATAAACTACAAGAATGACCCCAGGGTCAGTCACTTACCAAACAAGTGCTGCATTGACACTATAATGTATCTTACATTCATGTACATATAAAAACATGTTGTTTTGTGATGTAGAATGTTGTTGCAACTGAACAGTTTATAGAATTCATTGTTTATATGAATATGATTTTTTTTTTTTTACTATGTCTATCTGGTTACATTGCAGTTATTGTAAATTAAACCTAATTTATATTGTCTTCATTTGTAATTTGGATTTATTTATTTTAAATAAAATGTAGTGTTAAATTAAAAATATAACTATTTTTCTGACACAAATCAAATTTTGTTTACAAGAATAACTACAGTTATGGTGAAAAACATGTACATATTTATTGTTGTGCCCTGATTATCATAGTCATGCAGTTGCCAAATTTACAACGAGAACACGATTGAACTATGAAGGGAACAAACTCTTCTGGTGTCTCTGGTGCCGAAATACAAGAAGATCCTGTTGTCGGGTACACAGAGACATATTGATCTTAGTCATTTGATGTTACTGCTGTTATCTCTAACTTAGGATGGACAGATGTCTATGCAGAAACTATAATAAGTGCACTAAATGCACCATAATGCTTCGGAGAACAGCACGACATTGAAATTGGATCTGATTTAATGTTGGGTTGCAGCTGGAGGACATTATAGAGTAAATGAGAAGCTTAGCTAGATGTACATGATGTTTTAAATAACAAACGTGTTGGTATGTATATCACAGTTGGTCTGCCATAAAGATCCTTTGGTGGAATCCATCATCAGATAGATCATAACATTCAATCCCCAATGCATCTCAGTGCAGCATTTCCAATCTACAGCAGCATATCAGTACTGTAGAATCTGATGAGACTAGCTCATACAGTATTTTCATATTCATATCTGAACTGTATGGGGCTTCACTCTTTTGAGTCACTGAGATTGTTTCTTTTTTTTTATGTTCAGCACTATAAGTTAAATAAGTGGATAAATGGTTTTATATTTGCAACTTTAAGATGTTATATTTTGTATAATAACTGTAAATAAGCTTGTAAATATTTGAACGTCTTCTCCCTGCACACTCACAATCACGCTTTGATCTTGTGTGTGTTCCACTGTCTGCCATATTCTTAAAACCTGATTAAAGAGAATAAAAAAGAGTTCATTGTCTAAGACAGATCTGAAGGCTTTTTCTCTCTTTAAGCTTGTCTCCCTAAAATAATGCGCTCTTTTCTAATATTGTTTAAATGCATGTGAACTTTCTTTTAATAAAATGTTGTGGTCTTTCATTATCATTTTATGAATGTCCCATTATGCTGTTTAACTTTTTTTTCCTCCTGGCTATTGTCTGTTTTCCTTGCACTGACCTTTTTTATGAATTACATAATATTTTGTTGTAAATCTTACTTTTAATGTGAAATAATTTCTTAAAATTCATTGTTTGTTTTTTTTAGAATACACCCTCTTTAAAAAAATAATTACATGAATTAGTATATTTTTATATTTGCTAAGATTGAGTTGATTTGCTCACTATGGGCAATATAATCCTCATTTTTATAGAAATGAAGAATACTTGCAATAAAAAAAATTTTTATTATTGTATTAATTTAAACACTGTCCAGCACTGTTTTTGAACACTTACGGTAGCCTCTGAATTATTGGTGCTTAGTGAATAAGACTGTAAATATAATGTGTAAAAGTGAATTGCTCCTAATTTCTAATATTTATCCATCATGTGTCTTTCTCAAGATATATAATTTTAAAGAAATTTCCAGAATTCCCGTCGTTTATAAAATGAGATTTTCTTGCATATGCGTTTTCATGAATTTTTTTTTAAAGGCATGAAAATATCATATAATTCCTCTTCCTTAGTAGATCTAACCTAAGTGTTGTTTTTGCACATTTGGACTGACAGGGCTGCTATAGGGCTGACAGATTCTCTCTTTTTATCTTCCAGAGCAACAGAATGGACGAGCAACGATGCACTTTTCCTCCTCCTCTCAAAGTATGTTAACGTCACCGACTCTCTTTTGTCCCTGTACACATGCACGCTCACAAAAATACAAAACACGTATTGTCTGAGGGCCACAGGCTGCTGTTTTTTTCTGCAGGCAGACAGCTTCAGATAGAAGAGCTAGTTATCAGTCAAGCTGGTGCGTCTACTTTTCAAAGACATCCCTAGCCCACTTTCCCTTGCACTAATGGAACTGCAATCAAATAAGATAAGCTGGTGCTGAGCAATATTCTCTGGCCTAAAGCCATACTGCCTGTATAGAATCCAACTGATCGCACTGAGTACAGATAGTGGGTTAGTCTCTTAAATAAACCAGCAGATAAGCAAGCAGTGTTTTTTGCTCCTTGGTTCATTGGAGTTTAAAAGGGTCTATTGCAACCAAATAAGTCTACTGCATTTTTAATGTTTTGAATGTCATCTCCTTACAGACCGAGGAAGACTACATCCCTTACCCCAGCCTCCATGAGGTACACCAGTTCAGAAAAAAAGAGCTGACAGAAAATTTTTGCTCTCGATATCTCAGAGGAATTTATTGTGCGCTTGCACAACTGACCGCCACCATAATTGTTTTTATTCGCTGTCTCTGTCAGGTTCTTGGCAGAAAGAGTCCATTTCCCTTAATTCTGCTGCCCCAGTTTGGGGGTTATTGGATTGAAGGGACCAATCATGAGCTGAGCAATGGAACTGATCTGGACCAGCTTCTGTCTCCCAATTCACGCTTCAAACTGGAGTGCAACACCACCGCTAAGATCTACAGGAAGCATTTTCTGGGCAAAGTAAGGATTTGCTTAAAGTAATAGCTCACCCAAAAATGATTGTGTCATCATTTTCTCACCATGTCGTTCCAACCCTGTATGACTTTCTTTCTTCTGTGAAACACAAAATGTAAATTTATTGACAAAAAAAAGGCAAAAAACAATTCAAGTAAAATTGTCATAAAAGTGGTCCATACTACTCATGGACTGTATCGCTCAATGCATTATATGTTTTGTGCACCAAATGTATGCATTATTAAGGGCTTTCCACATTTGAAATAGTTAACCCTGGGTAAAAGGGATCCAGGATTGTCTTGTTTCACATTTCACAGCAGGGTTTAGAACGACGATAACCCGGAGTTACGCGCAGTGTAAAAAGCCATAATGTCTTTTAAAGTCAATAGCTTTGTGAGAAGAACAGCCCAAAATGTAAGTCATTATTAACTGTACATCTGCTTTAGCACTCCTTGACACATTCTTGTGAGTTTGAAAAGTAGAAATCTCAAATTCATGAACAAGCTATTCTTTTGAGTCAGAACTTTTCAGTCAATCCATTAATCCAGTTCACAAAACTGGTCTGAATGATTCATTCACAAACCGGACTGTTTGGGTTCTCAAATTCAACTTAATGACTCAGCGTTTTGCCCACAACAGTCCACTAGCGGTAAATATTATCAGTGAACGATACGTCTTCAGAAGTCTAAATATAGAACATGAACCCCCACAAATGAAGTCGAAAATGCATAAAAAAAGCTGAACATTCAGAATGAAATCACCTTCAGCCCATACATTTGAATAAGTTTCAATAATGTGATTGTTAACAAATGTAACCTAATTACATAGGCCAATGTGACACTGCAGCAGCCAAACATAATGAAGATTTATTAGGCTTTAGCTTCAATGGGCTTAATTTATTCACATCTAATATCCATTATAAATTAGACTAATGCGAATAAAGAAGTGGTCGGTTAGCCCTTAGATCTGTGGGGGAGTGTTGGTACTGAAAACCTGAAAGTGTGAAGATGAATGTGCACTCACAGCTTCGCCTTCTGCTCCTTCATTAGGAACACTTTAATTACTATACAGTGGACAGTGCCCTGGGCCACCTGGTGTTCTCCATGAAATATGATGTTATCGGGGACCAAGAGCATCTCCGCCTCATGCTCAGGTGTGACCTTCTCTCTTCTAATACTGCTTTTTGTTCCCCATCCATTCTAGATTGCTTCTCCTGCTGTCATGTCTTATTTACTTTTCTCGAAATCACTTACTTGTCTCCTGGCCTCGTGTCCTGTCTCTATCGTGTAGATGAGGGCGGCTAATGAAGGGCTTAGTGTCTGGCACAGTTTCATTACTTTGTTTTGAGCTTTGGCTTTTATTGTGGACATTAAACGGAGCGCACTGATATCTATTCCTTGACAACAACTGTGAATGTTTCCTGGGACCCACAATAAAACCACTTTTCTCACAGATTAAACAGGCCAAATGTACACACCACCCTCATTTCCACATTAGGCACCAGATGGACAATATAGGGCAATGTGAGTGGGTGGAGGGAAGACAGCAGGATGTTCCTGTTATCAAATCCATGTGACACATTTAATGATGCCACAATGACACTGAACTGAAGACTGTTAATAAGTGTTACTGTTGTAGGTCTGGGCCGTGTTGTGCTTAAATTCCACTACAAACGTTTTTTGTTGTTGCTGTTTTTGAGCCGCCAGGGATGAGGATTTGTATATTTTTCGATGCATTACTGAAGCAAAGCAAAACTAAGCTTTGGGAAGTTTGATCGGCGGTCTCTATAAAGGCCGATCTCATAAACCGATCTCAAGCTGACGATGCACCTGCTGTGAGAGGTTTAGCATGACATGCAGCGGCACTGTCTCAATATCTGTCTGGCGCGGGTAAAATAATTATAATGCTGAAGGTGATGTACAATTCATATTTCTTTATTAAATAACTTACAAAGAAATTTGAAAACTTTCTGTGAGACGTGATTTCACAAACAGCGTGAGTGAATCACCGTACGCTCTCTCTTTCCCTCTCTAAATGCGCAAATGGCTTCAAATCACCACATCGCGTCTGCTCTATAAGCGAGCTGCACCGTTGACAGGAATTGTCACTTGCACAATCGAGGCAGTGTCACATCATCACTAAAGTTTATAATTTGCATTTCTTTTTAAGTCTTGCCAGTGTTTAAACCATTCATCACTCGCGCGCTCACCTAGAGACGGTGCACTCATGCACACTCAAAGTGCACATACATAAGGCCGCCTCACATACAGCTCACGAAATCAGGATTGTGCTGAGTGTAAGCTATTGTGCAACAATTGCCCCATTGTAAAAAAAAAAATGCACTGCATTATCAAACATTTAGGTGAGATAATTATATATTTTTGAAAAAAATGTCTAAAAAAAATTAAATGTCCAATACATGTAATGTCCAATACAGTTTTTCACCGTATATATTAGGGGAATTTACTGTTAACCATTTAACAGGTTTTTACTGTAGCATTTTTACAGTCTTTTACCGTTAAATTCACGGTCATTTTTTATCTCATTAAATGAAAAAATTCTTAAGTTGTATTGTGTTGTCTAATTCATGTTTTATTCTTTTTACATTTTGGACAGATTCCCCCAATCTGTAGGAAACACATAAATGACATAGCCTTCAAATCATATTTTGTATTCCTATTTTGCATCAAATCACACAGGGAATATGACTCTATATGAAAACCTGCAATAATTATTGCATTTAACTTCCGATGCAGAATTTAAAATGTGTAAGCCAATTCACAGATATGCGGGGGGGAAATATATCAACTATATCAAGAATTTTATTTTATTAATTCATTCCTGTGGTTTAAAGTGAATAGGATAAAAAAAAGTCAACTAATAAACCAGTAAAAGGTATGTATTATGCATATTATTATTATTTAAAACATGATTTAATTATTATTTAAACACGTTTTAATTAATACAAAGGAACAAATTTAAAAAAGTGATCAACAATTTCTTAATTCGTGGACATTATAATTTTTGGCATGCATGAGCAGGGCTCTGTACTATACGGCAATAGATGTGTCAAAAAAGGACAGATAACGAATAAGTACTATGCGTGACCTGCTGAAATGCATCAGCGAATTATTAAAAGTAAGTTTCATACCTTTCATGGTGTCAAAATATATGATAGAACTAGGCCTCTATCACTCATAATTGTAACAGATCGGCCAGGCTCCACCACCACCCAATCACAACGATCTCTATCACCGGAGTACTGAGCACCTGCACCTGTCACCAATCAAGCACCTCATCAACCAGCCTGGATAAAAGCGCACACCTCATTGTCCGGTCTCGTATACACGTAGAGGACTCTCTGACTTTGCTACTGCTTCCATTTGAATACATCCTGCATTACTTACCTCCTGTGTTCCTCCTAGTGTCTCCTCGTCTCCAAGTGTCTCCTGTTCCTCCTAGTTCCCGGATCGCTGAGGTGTGTGCTCCTCCTGTGTGCATTCCAGCCCCTGTAAAGACCAAGACTCTGATTATTCCACTCCGTCATATCCTTTGAACTGTTCTACGAACTATACACTCACCATATCAGAGAGCCTTCACTAGCACCCCACTCCATGTCCATCCAGATCCCGACCTCCCATTCGTCGTGGAAGTCGACGCCTCCACTACAGGAGTGGGGGCAGTGTTGTCCCAGCAGCAGGGGAACCCAGCCAGACTCCATCCATGTGCCTTCTTCTCTAGGAAGCTCAGCCCGGCGGAAAATAATTATGACATCGGCAACAGAGAACTACTTGCCATCAAGCTTGCCTTAGAGGAGTGGAGGCATTGGCTGGAGGGGGCAGCCCATCCATTCACCGTACTGACCGACCATAAGAATCTCCAGTATCTTCGTGAGGCTAAACGTCTGAATCCCCGAATCAGACCTCTTCCGTTACAATAATCTTCCTATTAACAATAATCCACCTTTTCTATCGTTAGATTTTTTATGGCATAATGCACACCTCTTTAAATGTAATCTAAACATTGCCGGTATCCAGATGGACGAGGGGAAGATGGAAGCTATAACCTCCTGGCCAGAACCCACTACAATTAAGGAGCTCCAACGATTCCTCGGATTCGCCAACTTTTACCGTCGCTTCATTCTAGACTATAGCAGGATCACCAGCCCACTCACAAGCTTACTACGAGGGAAACCCAAATCTCTGTCCTGGACACCCGCGGCCTTAGAAGCTTTCTCCTCCCTCAAGAGAGCCTTCACTAGCACCCCACTCCATGTCCATCCAGATCCCGACCTCCCATTCGTCGTGGAAGTCGACGCCTCCACTACAGGAGTGGGGGCAGTGTTGTCCCAGCAGCAGGGGAACCCAGCCAGACTCCATCCATGTGCCTTCTTCTCTAGGAAGCTCAGCCCGGCGGAAAATAATTATGACATCGGCAACAGAGAACTACTTGCCATCAAGCTTGCCTTAGAGGAGTGGAGGCATTGGCTGGAGGGGGCAGCCCATCCATTCACCGTACTGACCGACCATAAGAATCTCCAGTATCTTCGTGAGGCTAAACGTCTGAATCCCCGAATCAGACCTCTTCCGTTACAATAATCTTCCTATTAACAATAATCCACCTTTTCTATCGTTAGATTTTTTATGGCATAATGCACACCTCTTTAAATGTAATCTAAACATTCAAAGTTAATACTGGCTGATACTGTACAGTAAAAAGTAAGCACACTTCAAGCATTGCCGTCACTGTAATATTTCATAGAATGAGTGGTCAAATAGCTGGAATATTACACATTTATATGATGAATAATTTGAGATTAAATGTTATAATGGTTTACTAACCTATTATTGTAATATCACCACAGTTTTATTTCATTATTTTTTATCTTTGTTTACAAGTGAAAATGTCACAATTCCAGCTTTATTGAGCAATGCTGTCAACCATCCCTTTGCTCCACCTCGTGGTGAGTTCGTGAGCAAGTTTCATATGTGACTGGGTTTTATTTAACGCTGTGGCCTTGCAGCGGCAGTACACGCGGCTTTAATAGGCATTTTAGTTGACTACCTACTGTATATATATGTATGTAATATGTAATACATACACACGCACACACACACACACACACACACACACCTTGATTATATACTTTTTGCAGCAGTATTTAGCTTCAATCTTATGTCTGCTAATGTCTTTCCTTTTTTTACAGAACTAAAATGAAAACATATCACGACGTGATTCCAATATCTTGTCTGACCGAATTCCCCAACATTGTCCAGATGGCCAAGGTGAGAGTGAATCATGTGAGGAGGGGGTGAATGGGGTCAGCACTATTGTTTTCAGGCCCTCCAATTTATCACACTTCTCTCCGAGTGACATGACTGATTGTCTCACTCTCCTATGAGCCTGTTCTGTCCTGCCTGGACAGACGACCGTAGTGTTGCATCACTTTTGCAAGATCAAATGATAATGAGGAACGAATCAATAAGTGCTTTCTCTTTTCATTATTATCAGCTCGTCTGTGAAGAGGTGAACGTGGACCGATTTTTCCCTGTGCTTTACCCAAAGGTACGCAACCCTACACAACACAATTTCAATCAGTCTTTTTGTATGCTCCACCTGCGCCAAAGTGATACGCTTAACTTAATAACACATAATTGTGAATCATTTGTCCTGGTTAATTAAAGCGTGGCACTGGGAAATATGCTAGTTTCTGCGAAAGTATTGTTCTGTGTCTCTCAAGGGTTTGCAGTGCTGACAAAGCCAGATGCGTAGCCATCATTTCAGAAGTGAGGGGGACAGAAATGTCAAATGTAATACCTTTTTTTATTATTTTATTTTATTTTATTTTTGCTTATTTTTCTCTTATTTCTTACTTTTAATTGGCTAAGAAATCAAATACACTGCTGGACAATATAATATTTTTCTTATATTTTCCTAATGACAATTTTGTGATTTGTTTATATACTAAAAACAATTTTTTCAATTTTTATCACTAAATAAGGCAGAATCATTTTTATTTCAATTAGCACTGCATTATTCATATTCTTTATTTATTACCTGGAGATAACTTGAAAAACACACATAGACCATATATTGTCACACTCGTGTTTAATGTCTTCACATTTCATCAGTCAAAACGTGTCTGCTTTTTATTCAGCTTATACAGCGATAGCTGGATGTCTTTGTCCATATTAGGGATTTCCTGGCACGTCATAAGTTATTACTTCTATGAGTCCATCTTGGACTATGAGAGAGCACCCTACGGCTTTGAGTATGAATGAAACATACACTGCATGAGAGTGTTTAGCGCTCTATAATGTTCAAATCGCCTAATTCTGGATTTGAATAAAATATCAGAATATGCGCAGACTATCCTCTCTCTTTGAATTTAAATCTAGATTTATTCACACCAGCCTTTGGAAACCTCTATGTGACTTGCATGAAAAAAAGTGTGTCCCACATGTTCTAGTACTTAAAGGACATTCATCATTCTATTGAAAACATCTACTCTCCCACAGGCCTCCAGGCTCATCGTCACTTTTGACGAACACGTCATAAGCAACAACTTCAAGTTTGGAGTAATTTATCAGAAATTTGGACAGGTGAGTCGCATGGGAAGCCGTATCTCTGTTAGCTTCTACAGAACTGATTTCCTCTCATTTAGCCGATGCACAGAGATGAATCGGTGCTGTAACTCACCATCATAATTTATCTTTATTTAGAACAACACCTTCGATCTTTTGAATCAAACAGCTAACAAAGTAGTCCTTCCTCCTCTTGACCTCACAATGGCTCCTCTGCTTAGACAACAATCAAGCCATTGTCTTCATTTGTCTTTTATTAAAATCATGAGGCTATTGTTCCCAGAGGAGAGCTTTGATTGCATTAAGACAGATCCTTGACCTTTAAGGCTGCAGAGAGTAGGCAGAGAGTGAGAGGTGTCTGAGAGGACAGTTGCCAGAAATGCCCTTAACGTATTAGCATGACAGCGGAGGCTGTGAGATGCGCTTGAACAGCCTCTTCATCTCACAGATTGGTGTGTTTACACACTCAACCTTTCCAATGTGGGCAGCAAGAACACTGAGGCCCTTAATGGGACATGCTCATGTTTATAACGCACCTTATGGCTCCGTCCTCAAAACTTCCGCTTGCCCTCCTTGACTCCAAATGGGAGGCTATGTTTATTCAGGTAAACAATTTGCATATTCATCAAGCTAATTGACTCATGATGAGCCATTTATGTTTGCTCATTTTAAAGTTTGCTTTTGTCTTCATCAAGATGTTCTTGCTTTTGTGTGTGTGGGTTCATTTCATTTGGGGTTTGTTTAATGTCGGGCTTTGAGCTGTAACATAATGTCATTATGTGTTCTTGTTTTTGTGATTTGTGATTTTTGAAAGGCTGAATTACTTTATCTCATTCAGTAATTGAAGTAATGATAATGCATGAAGCTTCTTTGTTGAGATGACCTTCTATTGTACCTGATGGGTTACTGTGTCTACTGCCAAGGGCACCATACAAATGTTTGTATGAAACTTATAAGCATTTGATGTGTTTTTATCTGTGTAGACCTCAGAGGAGGAGTTGTTTGGGAATAACGAGGAGAGTCCTGCTTTGGTGGAGTTTTTAGAGTTTCTGGGACAGAAAATCGAGCTCCATGACTTCAAGGGGTAACACTTAAAAACAGAACCGCTCTCTCTCTCTCAATATGGCACAAGCAAGATGTAGACGAGCGAGATGAAATGCTTCACAGCATGAATTAATTAAAATAGAAGCTTTGGATGTTGGAGTTTTTATTTGTGCACTTCTGAGGAGAGATTTCACTAAGAATGAACTACACTTTCTTATAGTGCTGTTTATTTTCACACACTGTCTGTGTTGTTTGAAACTTCAAATCACACAAAAACATTTAAAATGTACATTGCATGTATTTATGCTTAAAACTTCTAAAACCATCAGATTAAACTAGACTAAACCAGTGTTGTTATTAACTAAAGCTATTAAAAAAGATTCAGTTTATTTAAATAAAGATTAAATAAAATAACATGAAATATGAATATTAGATAGAAAACTTAAAAAACATACACATAAATTTTAAATATTGCCCTGGCAACTAACCAAAATAAAATGTTGAAGCACTAAAATTACTCAGACTAAAACTGAAATAGAAATATTAAAGGTAAAGAGAAATATTTATAGAAAAACTAAAACTAATAAACATGACAAAAGCACATAAATTTACTAAAACTTAATATACAAATAAAATGAAAGCTTAAAAAATATAAATATTAATAAATACTAATAAAATATACTAATAGTATGTAATTGTATATAAATAATAATAAAATAAAACTGTATACAGAACAAGGAGAGCCACTTAAAAATAAAGGAATTTAATTTATTTATATATTTTTTTAAATTATTTCTTAAATAAAAATGTAAATAAATCACTTTTAAATGTATTTATTTTAAATAAATATGTTTGTTTAGTTAATGTTAATAATTTTTTCAAATTTTCAAATTGACAAATAAATAGACATTTAAAACCAATAGGTTTTCTTTATATTTCTTTTTATCCTTTTGCACTTTTTTAATTAAATCAATAATTTATTCCTTAATTTTAGTGAGAGACTGAATAATTTATTACTGAATAATAAAACACAGTGTGGTGAAATATCATTGTGCTAAAACATTTAGCTATTTTTTTCCCGGAATGTTCTTACAGTATGTAACCTTTAGAAAGATATCTATATCATAAAGATTTGCTACAAAGCTTGGATAAATTGTCTCTGTGAAGTTTAATGCTAACAATGCCCTTCATGTTTGACTGCAAAACACTTGAATATTCTGTTTTCTACTAGGTTTCGTGGAGGATTGGACGTGACACATGGACAGACAGGCTCTGAATCTGTGTACCACAATTTCCACAACAAGGAGATCATGTTCCACGTGTCAACTAAGCTGCCTTACACAGAGGGCGATACACAGCAGGTACTCACAATTAGGGATGCACCGATACCATTTTTTCAGAACCGATCCGATACCAAAAATATAGTATGGTAGCCGATACCGATACTGAGTATCGGATTGGTGCATCCCTACTATCAATGCTGTGGGTTCAATGAGAGGGTTACTCATAGCACATTTCCCTGCTTCTAGATCCTTTAATCAATACAACTGTGGTTCCCTTTCAAGGGAACTTCGAACTGCATCCTCTAGGGGTCGCTATGGGGAACGCCTCGTCGTGACCCGTGTCTGAAGCATACATTGAAAAAACACCAACAACACGTTGGCCGGCGACAGCCCATGACGTCACTACCGGTGCGACTATAGTATAAATAGGCGCCGTGTCCTTGAGGGGGCGATTTGCGTGCATTGTGAGCGTTTTTTGATGAAAAAGCTCCGCTCTCGTTTGTCTCTTTTTTCGAGGAAAGAGGGGCAGCCATCTGCTCCCCACGGTTCAGGACCCGCCGCTGCTGAGGCACGGAGGAGAATGAGCTCATGGGGT
>NW_015653472.1:134100-135625 GCF_001515625.1 Sinocyclocheilus rhinocerous
TTCCCTTGAAAGGGAACATCTCAGGTTACTTATGTAACCATGGTTCCCTGAGTAGGGAATGAGACACTGCATCCTCTAGGCTTCCTGCCATGCTTCCTGCCATGCTTCGAACACACGCTTCAGACGAAGAAGTGAATGACGTGTTCTCCCGGCGCCTATTTATACTATAGTCGCACCGGTAGTGACGTCATGGGCTGTCGCCGGCCAACGTGTTGTTGGTGTTTTTTCAATGTATGCTTCAGACACAGGTCACGACGAGGCGTTCCCCATAGCGACCCCTAGTGGACGCAGTGTCTCGTTCCCTACTCAGGGAACCATGGTTACATAAGTAACCTGAGACGTAATCTTTAGTGGAACAAAATATAATCAGTTGTCCCTGATTATCCGTCTTTGTAGATACTGATCTGATGCGAAATAAAAAAACAAGCCACATAGGTATAAGCCATCTGGTTTGACAGGAGGGGAGAAATCCATTCCTTAGCACTGGGGCAGATGCTGTTTCCTGCATCCACACACTGCTGATGCGCTGGCAGATGATTGTTGACTCACAAAGTGACCTTTATTCTGCACCTTCACTGGCAGTGCTGCACCCTCTGAGGAAGAGTGTTTTTAGAGCTCACTCCTCAGGGAATCTTCTACATTTAGAGCTCATGAAGCGTGCTCCTCTCTCTCTCACTGTCATATGTGCACACACTCTGCAGTGATTGGAGGTTGACAGCAGATCGGGTTGGTGAACTGATGTCAATGTTTAAATGAGCGGCAGCAACCTCTGTGTTTGCCCTTGACAGCCTTCTGTTGAGACATGTTGTGAAAAACAACTTCAGCACATGGTATAACTGACATATAAATTAAATCCCAAAATGAATGGAATTTATCATCAGATGTCAGCCAGAAGAGCATTTAATGACACTCATCGCAACTTTGGGTTCGTATATGTTTGGACATGGCTCATTACCATATTGATTGTATAAAATGGCTTAATAAAAATATTAAAGATGCAACTTTTCATTAAAACAGTACTTTTTAAAGCTAATTTATTATGTGCTATTATTCTTTAGAAGTATACACTACTGTTCAAAAGTTTGGGGTCAGTATGATTTTTTTTAATGAAATTAATACTTTTAGTCATCAGATACACATTAAATTGACCAAAAGTGACAGTAAAGACATTTATAATGTTGCAAAAGATTTCTATTTCAAATAAATGCTGTTCTTTTGAGCTTTCTATTTATCAAAGAATCCTGAAAAAGTATTAGAATGATTTTTGAAGGATCATGTGACACTGAAGTCTGGAGTAATGGCTGCTGTAAATTCAACTTTGCCATCACAGGAATAAATTTGTAACGAATTAGTCCACTGAAGGCGAGTTGAAGTGAGAACCCAAGTGCAGTTTATTTACAGAGTGATCCAAACATCCAAACAATATCCAAACAAGATACACAGACTTGACTTGACTTGACATGAACAGACTTGACCTGACGAGGCATGAACAGACTTGACTTGACTTGACATGAACAGACTTGAC
>NW_015653472.1:145356-148310 GCF_001515625.1 Sinocyclocheilus rhinocerous
TCGTCAAGTCAAGTCTGTTCATGTCAAGTCAAGTCAAGTCTGTGTATCTTGTTTGGATATTGTTTGGATGTTTGGATCACTCTGTAAATAAACTGCACTTGGGTTCTCACTTCAACTCGCCTTCAGTGGACTAATTCGTTACAAATTTATTCCTGTGATGGCAAAGTTGAATTTACAGCAGCCATTACTCCAGACTTCAGTGTCACATGATCCTTCAAAAATCATTCTAATACTTTTTCAGGATTCTTTGATGAATAGAAAGCTCAAAAGAACAGCATTTATTTGAAATAGAAATCTTTTGCAACATTATAAATGTCTTTACTGTCACTTTTGGTCAATTTAATGTGTATCTGATGACTAAAAGTATTAATTTCATTAAAAAAAATCATACTGACCCCAAACTTTTGAACAGTAGTGTATACTTCTAAAGAATAATAGCACATAATAAATTAGCTTTAAAAAGTACTGTTTTAATGAAAAGTTGCATCTTTAATATTTTTATTAAGCCATTTTATACAATCAATATGGTAATGAGCCATGTCCAAACATATACGAACCCAAAGTTGCGATGAGTGTCATTAAATGCTCTTCTGGCTGACATCTGATGATAAATTCCATTCATTTTGGGATTTAATTTATATGTCAGTTATACCATGTGCTGAAGTTGTTTTTCACAACATGTCTCAACAGAAGGCTGTCAAGGGCAAACACAGAGGTTGCTGCCGCTCATTTAAACATTGACATCAGTTCACCAACCCGATCTGCTGTCAACCTCCAATCACTGCAGAGTGTGTGCACATATGACAGTGAGAGAGAGAGGAGCACGCTTCATGAGCTCTAAATGTAGAAGATTCCCTGAGGAGTGAGCTCTAAAAACACTCTTCCTCAGAGGGTGCAGCACTGCCAGTGAAGGTGCAGAATAAAGGTCACTTTGTGAGTCAACAATCATCTGCCAGCGCATCAGCAGTGTGTGGATGCAGGAAACAGCATCTGCCCCAGTGCTAAGGAATGGATTTCTCCCCTCCTGTCAAACCAGATGGCTTATACCTATGTGGCTTGTTTTTTTATTTCGCATCAGATCAGTATCTACAAAGACGGATAATCAGGGACAACTGATTATATTTTGTTCCACTAAAGATTACGTCTCAGGTTACTTATGTAACCATGGTTCCCTGAGTAGGGAACGAGACACTGTGTCCTCTAGGTTTCTTGCCATGCTGCGGATGCAAGCTTCAGACGAAGAAGTGAATGACATGTTCTCCCGGCGCCTATTTATACTATAGTCGCACCGGTAGTGACGTCATGGGCTGTCGCCGGCCAACGTGTTGTTGGTGTTTTTTCAATGTATGCTTCAGACACAGGTCACGACGAGGCGTTCCCCATAGCGACCCCTAGTGGACGCAGTGTCTCGTTCCCTACTCAGGGAACCATGGTTACATAAGTAACCTGAGACGTAATCTTTAGTGGAACAAAATATAATCAGTTGTCCCTGATTATCCGTCTTTGTAGATACTGATCTGATGCGAAATAAAAAAACAAGCCACATAGGTATAAGCCATCTGGTTTGACAGGAGGGGAGAAATCCATTCCTTAGCACTGGGGCAGATGCTGTTTCCTGCATCCACACACTGCTGATGCGCTGGCAGATGATTGTTGACTCACAAAGTGACCTTTATTCTGCACCTTCACTGGCAGTGCTGCACCCTCTGAGGAAGAGTGTTTTTAGAGCTCACTCCTCAGGGAATCTTCTACATTTAGAGCTCATGAAGCGTGCTCCTCTCTCTCTCACTGTCATATGTGCACACACTCTGCAGTGATTGGAGGTTGACAGCAGATCGGGTTGGTGAACTGATGTCAATGTTTAAATGAGCGGCAGCAACCTCTGTGTTTGCCCTTGACAGCCTTCTGTTGAGACATGTTGTGAAAAACAACTTCAGCACATGGTATAACTGACATATAAATTAAATCCCAAAATGAATGGAATTTATCATCAGATGTCAGCCAGAAGAGCATTTAATGACACTCATCGCAACTTTGGGTTCGTATATGTTTGGACATGGCTCATTACCATATTGATTGTATAAAATGGCTTAATAAAAATATTAAAGATGCAACTTTTCATTAAAACAGTACTTTTTAAAGCTAATTTATTATGTGCTATTATTCTTTAGAAGTATACACTACTGTTCAAAAGTTTGGGGTCAGTATGATTTTTTTTAATGAAATTAATACTTTTAGTCATCAGATACACATTAAATTGACCAAAAGTGACAGTAAAGACATTTATAATGTTGCAAAAGATTTCTATTTCAAATAAATGCTGTTCTTTTGAGCTTTCTATTCATCAAAGAATCCTGAAAAAGTATTAGAATGATTTTTGAAGGATCATGTGACACTGAAGTCTGGAGTAATGGCTGCTGTAAATTCAACTTTGCCATCACAGGAATAAATTTGTAACGAATTAGTCCACTGAAGGCGAGTTGAAGTGAGAACCCAAGTGCAGTTTATTTACAGAGTGATCCAAACATCCAAACAAAATCCAAACAAGATACACAGACTTGACTTGACTTGACATGAACAGACTTGACTTGACGAGGCATGAACAGACTTGACTTGACTTGACCAGACTGGACTCACCGACAGCAGGTTACAACATCAATACACGACGAAGACTATGGGAACATCATGGCTACTTATAACAGACAAGAGGGTCACATGACAAGAACAAACCAATGGGAAACAAGACACATGACTAAAACAACCAATCAGAACATGACACATACACAAGGCAGAGAGACATGAGGCAAGGGAAGCATGACACTAACATCAGGAAACAATTACAAAATAAAAGACATGAAAACATGAACAAGAAACACAACCCAAAACACCACATTACAGTATGATGATTTATAACACAATGAACACGTTGCATCCACTTTTACAATGGATTATAT
>NW_015653472.1:150861-163591 GCF_001515625.1 Sinocyclocheilus rhinocerous
ACAAACAGACTAGACTCACCGACAGCGGGTTACAACTTCAATACACGACGAGAGACAATGGCAACATGAGGGCAACTTATAGCAGACAAGAGGGTCACATGACAAGAACAAACCAATGGGAAACAAGACACATGACTAAAACAACCAATCAGAACATGACACATACACAAGGCAGAGAGACATGAGGCAAGGGAAGCATGACACTAACATCAGGAAACAATTACAAAATAAAAGACATGGACATGAACATGAAACAAAAACAAAACACAAACACAAAACCCCACATTACAAAATTACATTTTAAAATGCATTAAAATAGAAAATATTTATTTTAATAATATATTAAAATATTAAAATGAAATATTTTTATTTATTTGTATTTTTGATCAAATAAATGCAGCCTTAGTGAGCATAAGAGACTTGTTTCAAAAACATTCAAATATTCTTATAGACCCCAAATATTTTAACTGTATGTAGGTTAGTTACACATTAATAGTTGGCTTTTTATGAAACTAATGTGAACAAGTGTTTTGCATCATACCTTACTATATTTTGTATTTTAGTAGACTGCAACACTGTTTTGACCAATCAGCGTCCAGCCAGGACCCACTTTTTTTTTATTCTTTGACTTGAAAGCTGCTAATACATTTTAAATTATGCCAAAGAAATCTCACTTTAACAGCTGTTTGGTATTTGAGTTTGCGTACATGTTGAAAGTGCAAGTGTTACATAAGGATATTTTAAATGAAGGATTATAAAAGTAAACTCTCTTGTTTTGTTATCACAGCTACAAAGGAAGAGGCATATAGGAAATGACATCGTGGCCATCCTGTTTCAAGAGGAGAACACTCCATTTGTGCCAGACATGATTGCCTCCAACTTCCTGCATGCCTATGTAGTGGTGCAAGTTGAAAATGCCTGTTCTGACAACGTCCTGTACAAGGTACATTATCACAGTATTACTGCAATCTAGCGCTTCTGTAACACTTCTCTGTGAGTCAGTAAATGATACACGTATTTGTCATTCTCTAGGTTTCAGTAACAGCGAGAGACGACGTCCCCTTCTTCGGACCACCCCTCCCTAACCCAGCCATTTTTAAGAAAGTGAGTTGCTGAATCTAAATAAATGGAAGTGGAGTATTTATGCTTTGCACTAGCAACATCATGATCATGGGTTTAGTTCCTAAGGAATGCAATGATGAAATAAATACAGTAAATAATCTTTGAATGGCATTTGAGGGGGGGTATTTAGTATCTGCTAAATACAGTTATGTTCAGTTCAAAGGTTTGGGATTAGTGAGATTTTTTTTTTAAATGTTTTTTAAAATCTCTTATACTCACCAAGGCTGCATATATTTGATCAAAATACAATAAAAACTGTAATTTTGTAAAATATAATTAATTTTTTGAATATATTTTGAAATGTCATTTATTCCAGTGATGGCAAAGCTGAATTTTCAGTGTCACATGATCCTTTAGAAATCATTCTAATATGCTGATTTCGTGCACAAGAAACAATTAATATTATTATTTTCAATGTTGAAAACAGTTGTGCTGGAAACGGTGATCATTTTTTCAGGATTCTTTGATAAATATAAAGTTCAAAACAATTGCTTTTTTTTTTTTAAATAGAGTTTTTTTGTAATATTTTAATGCCTGTCACTGTTACTTTTAATCAGTTTAATGCATCCTTGCTGAATAAAAGTATTAATGTGTCTTTAAGAAATATATATTTTAAATGGTATTGCTTGTAACGAAAACGGAAAAGAGAGGAAAAGACTTTCCTCTCCTTCCAAATATAGAGTTCTGGCATGAAACTCTAGATGGCGCAGTCTATAGGTCTAACTCAATCTGACCTAATGACATCATTATCACATGGCACAGCTGATTGGTTCTCTCCTGTATCGGTAGCCAATGAGCTCGCTACTCAACATTCAAATATATGATTAGTGCTTGCAGTAGCTGTTGCAGCTTGCTTCAGAAACCCTCCACCTTCCCCAGCTCCACCTGTATAGATCTGCTACGAGGTGATCATGTATGCTATATGGGGGTTATTTTCATGTATGTTATATTTGCAGCAGCAATATTTCTTACATGCTCACAGCAGCATGTTGTGGATGTATTGGCAGTAGCAAGTCTCGGTACTTGTTCTGCCGCAGCAGCAGCGTAGCAGATCTATTCCGCCAAGACCAAATACATTAACATTGTCATGTACATTACCATGCCAATCCCTCCGAGAGTTGTCATGACAGAACTGTATTTCTCTCATTTGCTCTCCATCTACACCTTTCTGCCTCTCTCAGGGCCCAGAGTTTCATGAATTCTTGCTTACCAAGCTGATCAATGCTGAATACGCTTGTTACAAAGCTGAAAAATTTGCCAAATTAGAGGTAAGTGTCATTGAGTTGTCAGAAATCAGTGCTCATATGTAACACCAATGTATGGTTTCAAATGTGATGTATTGATAAAATGTATTTTATGATAAATGTGACTTACAAATGCATACATGTAACGTAAATGTCCTTAAAATAAATTTGCAAGCCTCGTCTAACAGTCATTTACTATTTATATTCAAATGTATTTGCTATACAAGTACACTATCCCACTTTCATCATCAGGAGCGTACCCGGTCTGCCCTGCTGGAGACGCTGTACGAGGAGCTGCACATCAACAGTCAGGCTATGATGGGGCTGGGAGGAGAGGAGGACAAACTGGAGAATGGAGGAGGAGGGGGAGGGAGCTTCTTTGAGTCTTTCAAGGTAATCCACAAGGACACAGGGCTCTGGGGGTCTCTGTGAGGGCACGTACATCCAGAATAGAGGAGGATGGGGATGTTCGTGAAGCATTACTCTAGCTTGTGCATGAATGGTGGACAGGGTGCATTTGGTTTGTGGTCATGAATCTTTTCATGACATGAGTCATTCATTCAGTGTAGTGTTATTTTACTTATTTTATTTTATATACTATTATATTTTATAACATTATATGTAATATTATATTTTAGTTTTTATAGTTTTAAATAAGATGTTATTTTATTTTTCTGTTTTCATTTTATTTAAAGTTCTAGTAATTTTGTTGTACTTATCATTTTTGTTAGTTTCCGTTTTTAATATGTCTATTTAGTATTAGTTATTAGATTTTATTTAATTTAGGTTCAGTTATTTTAGTACTTCAGCTTAAACGAAACAAAAAAAAATTCAGCTGGAATAAAATAAGTTTACATTTTAGTTTTAGTTTCAGTTAATGATGATAATAACTCTGGTTCAGACTGGTCTTTTTTTTTATCTTGCTGCTATTATTCTTTACGAACAGTAGCATTTTTTCTCTCTTGGGATTTAGATGGCGGTGTCTTTATGACTCCAGTTTCCAAGTGATGTAACCGATGCTACCTAAATTAAATTACTCATTACCGTAATTAACACTAATTAGTCCTGTTAGCACATTGTCGAGCATAGATGCACTCATGAGATTTATCTTGTGCTCTACAGTTTTTTGCTTCCTAAAATGCTTTGCAAATTAATCAGTAGTACATGATTCATCATACACAACATATTGTACACAAATATTTCTCTGTAATATGCAGCATCATGCCTGATGAGTATGTAGAGGTCATTTTTCAAGTAGACTGAATTTTCCATAGCTATAATTCATTACAGACAGACTGTTTGTATGTGCTTGGGAGCCGGGTTTATAATTGAAAGTGTTCATTGGTGTTCACACATTGATTGTGGTCATCCAGTCATGAAAAATCAGTCTTCTCATAAATAATTTTTCTTTTAACCTATTATATTTGCTTCCGCAACTTCCGCAACCACTTATTCGAACAGTTTTCATCAGCAGCTGTCTATAGCCAAACTTGTTCGCATAGATGCAGCTCATCTGTGGTTGTGGCATTCTGGGATTTTCCCTTGAAATCGGGCAGCACTTTAGTGGGTGATATTTGATCAATATCCATTAACACTCTCAGGCGGTTCTGCTCTCTAATGGTTGCTAGCTTCAGTAGTGGACTTCCTGCTAACTTCATATCACCAGTCCTCCCTCTGGCCATATGCTTTTTTCTTTTACAAACAAAACTGCACTCTTGGCTCAGGTATTTTCCTGGGTCATTTTAGCAACTTGATTCATTGGCTTCAGACCCACTCCATTGGCCCACCCTGACCTGCCGCTGCTCACCGTGTTTCCTCCTGATCTGTCCCTGTGCTATAGCGGGTGATCCGCAGCAGGAGCCAGTCTCTGGACACCATGGGCCTCAATATCAGGAAGTACACAGTCTCCAATAGTCACAGCGGCAGTTTCACCCACAACAACAACAACCACCACTCACCAGAGTCCCCCAAACCCCCTGGGATAGTAAGTAACCCCCTGCCCTACTGGCTTTCCAATGGGCCAAACTATGCTAGTCCCCTCACTTCCCTTCACTATGAGGTAAAAAACCGGTCCGGGTTACATATACATCACTAATTCCTGACTACACTAAAAGTTAAGCACATGCACAGATGCTCTGAGTTGGCAAACTAAAAACAAGCAACACAATGAAGATGAAATAATTAATGATTAATCAACCAACTTCTATTTGATAAATAATTGCCCTCATGCACCAGTCCCTTTTTTTATCCTCGTTTTTGATTCTCATTCCCATCATGCTTTCTGTCTGTCATCTCTGCAGCCACTGATCTTATTCACTGGACCTTTTACAGTTTATCTCAGGAGCATTTCTTTAAGGGTCACTTGCACTGGTCTTGCTCATGTTTGCTGCTCTAGCAACAGTTAGCATTTCCTGAGTTAAAAGGGTCAATGACATGAAGTTCCTATCTATTAGTTTATTCTAAACTACATTAGAAATGTAATTAATAGATTCATTGACTTCAATGCATCTCTTCTATTTTAAGCCTGTTTATAATTTCTGTATTAAAATATATTTTGATATTTTTTAGAGCACCTACATCACCACATGTTGTTTGAGAAGGTTTCGAGAAAAATCATCCGCAAACTCCAGCATATTCATTTGCCAGACACAACTGGAAGTTCAAACAGGACTGAGTTCTATGGTCAGATGAAACTAAAAAATGAGCTTTTTAGCTCATAAAAAATCTAAACCTGACTGCCTCTGTTAGAGACCTTATAATGGGCCATGGTTGAATCTTCCAACAGGACAAAGATCCAAAACAAACATCAAAATCAAAACAAAAATTGGGTCACTGAGCACAAAATGAAACTTCTGCCATGGCCATCCCAGTTCCCTGACCTGAACCTTATAGAAAATGAGTGTGGTGAACTGAAGAGAAGAAGCACCAACATGGAGCTGGGAATCTGAAGGGTCTGGAGTGAATCTTTATGAAGGAATGGCCTCTGATCTCTTGCCAGGTGTTCTCCAAACTCATCAGGTATTATATTAGAAAACTCAGAGCTGTTATGTTGGCAAATAGAGGTTGCAAAAATTATTGAATAAAAGGGTACAGTTAATTTTGTGTATATCGTGTATTAGAGAAAAACATTTATTTCATAAGATTTTCCCCCCGTTTTAAATTCTTAAAATAAAATATTTTCATAGCACTTCTTTGTTTATATTCACCAAGGGTACCAACATTTGTGTGTGTGTGTGTGTGTGTGTGTATATATATATATATATATATATATATATATGTAAACATATAAGTAAAAGAAAAAATTAAATAGCAACTGCTTCACTACTTAATTATTATAAACAGTTTAATTGTTTTTATATATATGTAAAGACATATAAGTAAAAGAAAAAATTAAATAGCAACTGCTTCACTACTTAATTATTATAAACAGTTTAATTGTTTTAATAATTCATAATTTAATTATTTATTTAGCGAGGACCCCTGAAGACCCTCATGACTATATGATAAGATCAGTAAGTCTCTTAAAATATCAGATAAGATTAGTTCAGGTTGTAAATGTTCATGTGGTGCAAATCCCTAAAAAAATAATATTTTTGATTAAATAATTTGTAATATTCTTTTTTTTTTTAAATACCTTGAAAAATATATTTAAAAACCTTTTTGAAAATAATGATGGTTGCATGGCATTTGTCACATGACATTTTATTTCGAAAATGATAACGTTTTTCAAATCCATCGTGAATACAAAGAATAAATATTTGAGAACTTGGCGCATATGTTTTAAACTATATATTTTTTTAAAGTGTTTTCCTTTTCTTTATTGCGGACACTTTTATACTGTATAAATATGTCATTGACCCAAAAGCATGTGATATGAATTTGAGCTTTCCCCAACGCAGACTGTTACTCCTTTAACCCCCGTTATGATCACAGGAGGTGCGTGTGTGTTATGGTGGAGATGAGGTCCTCTGAGAAGTGCATGACATAAATTGGTGTGGAATGTGTTGAATGTCGTTCATGAGGGAGTGAAACACTGTCAGATAGTCTACAAGGGGTCATGTGAGACATTGTTTTGTTATTTTCCTTGCAGTGTCCCTCAGGAATGAATATTATCTGATTTTGAAGTAGGATAAGGCGGCCTGCGGCAGTATTAGTATAAAGATGGTTGTGAATGTATTGACCTTACCACATCCCCCACAGGATCAGATGCACATCAGCACCACATAAGGACCTGCTGGGAGCATTACATATTTATGTGTGTGCATGTTGAATGGATTCTGCTGTACTAATGTCTTAATATGCAGGTGTCCTGTTGGTAAGTATAATGCTTGCACAGGTTAAGTACAGAGGCAGCGTCCTCCGGCCAGCCAGCTCAAGCGCAGTGGCTCTTATGGTGCTGCTCCTTGCCCTGGGGACTGTCACACACTGAGAGCCATGCTAAGTCATGCCAGCGCCCTTGTGAGCACAACTCATATGAGTCTAGTGAAATCCCACTTTCCCCACAGGGACTTGCACTGGAACAGACTTCAGAGTTACTGAGCCATGTCTCTGTCACAGTTAATGTTTCTGTTATTTATAGCACTATCATATGGCATGTCAGTCATATGGACGTTTTGACCTTCACACAGGTAATGCAATGGAGAATAAAAACCAAAATGTTAGCACTAAAATTTTTCGGCTATTGGGACTTTAATCCCAAAGGTTACAGGTGAAAATGAATCGTGTATAGTGATTCATCCCCCTATGGTGATTAAGTCATAACAACCAGGGCCATGGACAGTAATGGGGGGCCCACTAAGGTCCTCTGTGACAGTGGTTCTCAATTGGTTTTGCTTCAGGACCCAGTACATTACACATCAAGTGACAACCCAACACATACCAAAATTATTTATCATAAACAAGTAAATAAAAATGTCTTTAAAATCACACTGAATAGGTCCATAGGTCCAATAATATGCAAAATTATTAACATAAACTGGATACTAAAATTGACAGTGTTTTTGTGCATTTTTATTTTGTTTGTAGTTTTTATTTTATTTTTGTACGATTTTATTTTATTGTAATTACAAACATCCATGAAACACATTGAAAGTGTATAGGTCCAACAATATGCAAAATGAATGGCATAAAGTAAATAAAAACTTTAAAATCACACTGAAACTTGCATAGGTCCAATGATATGCAAAAATTATTAACAAACTGGATAGTAAAATTGACAGTTTAGTAAATTCTGTTTTTTATTTAAAAATGTTTCAATTTTATTTGTATTTTTGTACATTTTTATTTTATTGTAGTATTTTATTTATTTATTTATTTATTTTTGTACTTGTATTGCAAATAAAAACATCCTTAAAGTCAAATTGAAACTGCAAAGTGCTTAGGTCCAACAATTTGCAAAATAGCATAAGCTGGATAGTAAAATTTTAAGTTTTGTACGTTTTGTTTTTTATTTTAATATTTAAAATGGTATTATTTTATTTTATCATATCATTGTTTTCCCCTTCTATGTGGGACCCTGATATGAAAATGGATTGGCTTCAACAGGCCAATCCATTTTTATATCACGACCCACCAGTTCTATGAGCCACTGATCTATGATATAACCTGAGTTTGCATAGCTTGCATTTTTGCAAGATGAACATGATATCTGGCCCAATTAAAGAGAGCTCAGTTACCAAAACATTGCATAAATGCTTATTTAACAGCATGATATATATGAATTTCTTTGTCTGACTAACCTGTTCCAGCAATGTTAACCTGACTAACTGTTAAGCTGTGTTCAAAAGTCAACTGTCCAGTTGTCTCCAATTGTGTGCTGTGTGCTCAGCTTTCTTGTCCTTCACAGGTCCCGTACCTCCTGAGGTTCCTCCGGCCCTTTTTTCTTCGTGTGGCTACTCTGTTGTGTTCATGACAGCTTTTTTCTTGCTGTTCATGCTTTGATGACTGTCTCTCCAGCAGATGTTTGTAGGCTACTTTGTTTGTTAACACATAACCTATTGCATGGACTCATGATTTCTCTCGTTCTCTCTCTCTTTCTCTGTGGGCTCTGTGCAGTCATTGCTTGTCCCAGGCAAAAGCCCAAGTAAATATGGACGTCGTGGCAGTGCCATAGGAATAGGAACCATAGAAGAGGTTCATGTATAACTCTCACTCCTCTCTCATATGCATCATTTGTTCTCACCGCATGTTAACAGAATGATTGACACTAATGTATACAATAATACACCCATTGAACAAACTATGTTTACTCCAGGGTTATTATACAGTAGTTAACTACAACTAAATCCATAAAAAGGCTTTCATTACTTTCGTTACAAAAAAAAAAAAACTTAAATTGAAATAAAATATATTGAAAATTTCATTTGGTTTCAAATTTCAGTTAATTTAATTTGATATAGTAAAATAACTCAAACTAAGTAAAAAATAAATAAAATCTATATAGACATATTTAAAACAAAAACTAATAAAAAAAGACAAAAACATATTTATAAATTTCACAGCAGTTTTTAATTGTTTTCAATTAAATATGGCATTTTACCCTGACAACTTCATCTAACCTTGTAATGACATCTTTTTCATTTTTTAAATTTCATTTTAAATTATTTTTACATTGTATTTTTTATTTATTGCAATAATAAAATGTGGCCGATAGCTGATAAATTGTCCATTTAAAATTCTATATTTTGCCTAAACAAATAAAAATACTAAATATAAAACACTAAAACTAAAATCAATCATTTTAAAATCTAAAGTGAATTTAGGTGAATATTCATTTTGAGATTTTGAGATTAATTTTGCCAAGTATTACATTTAAAGTGTTAAATTATGAACTAAAATTATTAGTATTTTGTAAAGATGAACTTTTAAGTGAGCTTTAAAAGATGGCAAAGTTCTTCCTTAAAAGCAGAGGAAATGGGCATGCACAATTAAATATCCAACATCGGCCAATAATGATAAAATATCTTTATTATTGGCCGATAACTGATATGAAACAAATATATTGTGCATCCATCATTTTAACAGCTATCCAAGCAGATATTCATGCCATACTATCAGGTCTTACGAAACAGGCCATTTTCCTATTGTAAGCCACTTTGACAGTTAAGCATTGTTCAGTCAGAAAGTCATATTGCACATTTTTATATCCGATGCCACTGTTAAAATGATCCATGTACATCTATGTGTAGCAGAATTGTTTCAGTGTTTATGTTCATGGTGAAAAGTCACAGATTTCATGATAGCTCTCCTTTCAGCATCACTTCCTGCAAGTAATGCATCGCTCTGCTGCGTTTTTAATGTCCAATGTTACTTCTTGTTGTGTAGTAGTATGTACTATTCGGTGTATTTCTGTCCCCTCATCTGATAATTGTACACTCTTTGCGAGCTAATAGCATAGAAACACAAAGGAAAAAGGCAGCAGAGTCTTTCCAAAGCCTTTGAAGCCATTTTAGATAAAAGCCTTTTTGAAGGTCTTTCATTTGAAGTCATAAAGCAGTAGCTGTAAAATCCCAGCGCTCAGGCTTGAAGAGAACAAAGTGTCCCCAGCGAGAGCACAGCGCCCAGTGAAGCTCAGAAGATCCTGCTCCCATCTTTCATCTCTCAGTTCAGGCCGAAACCCTCAAGCACACACTTCACATCCACCTTGCCAGTCAAGATACGAAACAGTGTCTTTTGTTCTCAAAAAGACTGGAGCATGCCACAGATAAAAGAAATAATAGATCACAATTGCAAGTGGTTTAACATAGACCTGACCTATAGAGGATCTATTATCCTTAAAGTTTCCTTTGAGACCACATGGTGACCATCACAGTGTGAAGGTGTGTCTGTATGAATCCTAGGCTCACTGATCTTCTTGTTCTTGTTCCTACAGTCTTTGATCATTCCTGGAAAAAGCCCAACTAGGAAAAAGTCAGGACCCTTTAGCTCTCGACGTAGCAGTGCTATCGGCATTGAGAACATCCAGGAGGTCCAGGAGAAGAGGTAAGAGGTTAAATGAAGCCTTAGTGAGCATAAGAATCTTTAAAAACAAACAAAAAGTTGTGCCAACTCCAAACATTTGAATGGTAGAGTATGTGCGTGTTTGAGTGAGAGCAGGGCTCAACATTAAGAATCACATGATGGCTCAGGCCAGTTTGAGAGAGATATTAATAGAATTGTCAGTATTGACAGAATGGTTATATTTCCAAAAATCGTACATTTATTGATCATGCACATGTACATGCAAAAACAATATAATATTTGTACATGTATGTATTTAGTCTTTTTTATCTTTTTTACTGGCAAGATAACATTTAATTAAAATATAAGAGTTAAGGCCCATTCACACCAAGAACAATAAAGATGTAGTTTTCATTTTAAATTTAAAAGAATAGCAGAGTCCACACCACAACTCTAATGATAATGACACAGTGGAACGATATTATTGGAGTCACTTTCAAAACGATTTTTTTCCAGCTGACGAACGCTAAAAACATTCAACACTCAAAACAGAATCCAACTTGCTTTAAAGAGCTTGTTTATTTAAAGCAGCGGATGGCATGATTGCAGCCTGTGCTTATAATAAACAGAACAATATTGTGTGTGGACACTAATATAGTTAACGTTATAGTTATCTTTAAGTTAGCGTTCTTGGTGTGAACAGGCCTTTATTGGCAGAACATAAAGCATAATATTACAACTGAACTCCCTCCTTTTGTGTGTGTTTATATGTTTGGTGAAGAATTGCTGCTCTGTTGTCAGAGGACAGGACAGTGCTCTGTCTTTCTCTACCCAGCGTCACTCTCAAGAATGGGAGGCTCGTCGTGGATCCTTCCAAGTATAACTGCCACCATAGAATGACACCTCTTTAACCATAGAGTAGCTGCTTACCTTACCTGGCCATAGAAATGCATCTGAAATGCTATGAATTATGGCCTTTAGCACATTATTAAACTGGTCACACATGCAAAATCAACATGCTAACTGATTGGTGGTCTGCTGATTTTTCAGCCAATCAGTAATGTCTGTTTTACTGATTTTGCATGAACTGGCCTTTGTCATATGTGCTGTAGTACTTACAGGCCCTTTGACTGATGTTGCTCTGAATTAATGTGTTTCAGTGTAGTGATGTGAATCGGCATGTACTGTTGTATCGAATTTAACCTAACCTAACTCTGAGACTGCAGTTGGACTCCGTCACCTCACCTTTGACGTGTAGAGTTGCAAACACAATGCTTATGCTGCCCTCTGATGGTGAGTGTGTGTGTCTGCAGCAGTAGAGAGTGCTCTCCCAGCACACAGAAGACTCCTGACAGTGGCCACGCCTCCCAGGACCCCAAGTCTGAAAACTCCTCCAATCAGAGCTCTCCTGAGGTCCTCATCACTAAGAACAGGTAAAGTGAAAAGCATTAACCTGAGTGATGATTGATTCGATTTGTTCACATATATCAGTGTAGATCAGACTATAAATTTGCCTTAACCCATATTTTTATGTCTTTAGGGTTAATTTCAACTTTTTGTAATATAAAGATCAAAATTCTTTTGGAATTTTTATTTACCATGACTTTATTTATTTTTGCTATATTTCAGATGTATTTTAATGTAAAGGTTTTATTTTTCTCTTTCTTTAGTTTCCATCTTAATCAATGAAAATTAATTAAAAAAATAAGAATCAAGAGAATGTGAAATGATTTGTACACAATGATTTATTTTTGAAAATCATTATTTTGTTGACAATATTGCATTTAATAAAATTAAACATTTATAGGCATATATTGAAAATTGTTGTGACCATTTCCACAACGACAAACAATTTTGCCCCATAAGCTTTTTTCAAATGTTATAGTGTACTTGCTTATCAAGGAGACAAACATGTTAATGAAGAGCATCCTTGAGATAATGAATAAGGTAAAACATTTTATAGTGTGTTTTGTCCAGTTTTCTCAAATATGCAAAACATGAAAAATATTATGTAAATGTACAGTTTTAGGTGCATAAAATATCATTACCATCACTTCCATAATTTTAGATGTGGTGGAAATGTTTGAGAAAAAAGGCTGAAAATATGTCCACTGTTGGACATTGTTAGACAAACTGAACTAGTGAAACACCCTATTAGTGTTACAGTTCCCACTGCATTTACCTGCATGCAAGAGAGTCATTTTGTTTTATTTTCTTGCCAAAATCAGTTTTTACTCGCATTTGGTGCTTGATAGGGTTTGCTATTGAGCACTTGCTGTGTGTTTTGGTGGATGCAAGTGATCTGACAACAAGAACTATAGTTGTTTCATGCTCGTTATGGGTGAAAGCATTAAGAACATGTGTTTGTTTGTGTGTGTGTGTGTGTGTGTGTGTGTGTGTGTGTGTGTGTGTCGCTCAAACATGTA
>NW_015653472.1:163641-166495 GCF_001515625.1 Sinocyclocheilus rhinocerous
CAGTGAGGAAGAGTGTTTAGTGTGTGTGTGTGTGTGTGTGTGTGTGTGTGTGTAGCTCAAACATGTACTGCCGGGCTCCCTCCATTCCTGAGGCTCATGATCTGTCCCGCTCCTCATCTAACGCCAGCAGCTTTGCTAGTGTGGTAGAGGAAAATGAAACAGAGGCCACAGAGGACTACGACACTGGCATGGTGAGTATAGCACACTTATCATTAATGCATTACAAATAATAAACATCTCTAGAAACTACACAGTCATTGCATGCAAACTGTGTCAGGGATAAGTATTTGTGGAGACCACCACTTTAAGAAAAAAAAAAACACTAAGACAAACTTCATATGTTTTGTCAGTATGCCTGCTAGAGCAATTTGTTGTATTTGTCTCATTCAGGAGAGTCTGTCGTCAGCAGATACTCCTCATAAACGAGACTCGTTCACGTACAGCACATGGCTGGAGGACAACATGAGCACTACCGGTACAACCAGCAGGGCGAGCTCTCCTGGTGAGAGAAACAAGCTGTACAAAATAGTTTCACTCACACACTTATCATGGTCAGAAAAATAAAACAGTGGTATATTTGTGTAGTAGTGTAGCTTTCCATTAACTACATGGTCTTTTTTTTCCAGCTCCTGGCAAAACGGATGGTGGAAAGAAACAGGAGCAGAACTGTACAGACATCCGCTTTAAACTTGAGCGACCAAATGACCACAAGTCCACATCGGTGAGTCTTACTAATCTAGTCTATGCATAGTGAATTTTAGTGTTGTATCTGCTTCAGTGTGAAGTTATAGCAACTATTAGTAGCCATTAGTAGCCAAAATCTTATTGACCCCAAACTTTTGAACAGCAGTGTACATATTATGCATACAGTTTGCACATAAAGGATGGCAGCTTCTTTAGTCAAGTATTGGGCGAGTGTGTACACTCTGCCGCTCTGTACTTCTGTCTGTCTTAGTGTTCATTTTGTCAGCCATTTTAAATTTAGTCTTAATCTTTTAAATTAATCTTAGTCTTAGTCAAATATGCACACCAGTAATGTTTATTAAAGCTACTTAAATGTCCTAATTGAACTATGACTTAATCCTGGCTTAATCTAAGGCCAGTCTGTGAAACCAGGCCTAAATGTCTGAGCATTTTCAGCATGCTGTATAATGGTTAAACTGATAAAAAAAAAATATTTTCACATTTCAGGTATTGCACTTTTTACCAGTAAGCACAAACCAACAGAATGTGAACTCATACACATGGTTTATTTTACCTCATCTAGTGTACTGATTTATTATAGGCTATTTAATATATAAATTAATATCAAAGATTTAGATATGCAATTTCTCTGTCTACATTATGAAAACTGGTAAAAACGAACTAAAAATATTATAACAGTGGTTGAGTAAGTGCATTTATTCAGCAACCACAATTGCAAACAAAATAGTCAAGATCTCATGACAGAACTCAGACTGGCTGAATGACACTTTCATTTAAGATGAACATCTCACATGGAGATTGCTAAACTTCAGCTTACTTGTTTGACAGTGTTTTCAGATCATTGTCAGCACTTCCGCAATGAAGAGCGAGCGCATGTGCATGGTTGCCAGATTGCAAAAATTAAGCAAAACACCTGGCAGAAAATTTATCCTTTTAACAGAGAAGCTCTGATTTGGGGATTTGAACTCTTAATATCTGGCAACCGCACAGATGAACGCTCGCCTAGTAGAGGCACGTACAGCAATCTGCAATAATGTTTTGTCTCCTTTTTTCAATGAAAATAAAAAGAGATTTTTGTATAGTTGTTTTTTTTTTAATATAAATTTTAGTCGTGTCTTTTATCATCAACGATATGGCATGTTGATATAGTCACAGTTATCATTTATTGACCTTGTCATCTCATCATTGTCTCGTTTCAGTCATGGGAAAGAAGCTCATCAATGAACATTTTTTGTCATAGTTTTCGTTAATGAAATTAACACTACAGTGTCTGTTGTAACTCTTTTACTGTGTGTGCATCTGTGCAGAACTGCTAGCCCCTCCTGCTTGACTGCCTCATGGACATCCATCAGCAGGTTAGATATACTGTATCTTGACTTAATTAATTTTCTTTCATCAACTAAAGATGTAATGTCATAATCTGTATCCTATATTATAATATTATGACTCTCTTTTAAAGTTCTGCAAGTAAATGATAATAAAAATTTTCGGTAACACTTTTGATTAGGGAGCACATATTCACTATTAACTAAGAGTTTTCCCTCGATAAACTAAATATTTGCTGCTTGTTAATAGTAAGGAAGTTGTAAAGTTTAGGTATTAGGTAGGATTAAGGGATCTAGAAAATGGTCATACAGAATAAGACATTAATATGTGCTTTATAACTACTAATAAACAGCCAATATGCTAGCAATATGCATGCTAATAAGCAACAAGTTAATAGTGAGAATTGGTCCTTAAAATAAAGTGTTACAACTTTCCCATAATAGGAAAAGTGGTGCATATTTTGGATCTTTTACATGTGAATGATGCTATTTTGTATGGATGAATGAAAGAACAAATTTCAGAAAACTTGCAGAACATAGACTACCTAACTGTTTTTCAACCGAAATAATGGAAAATATTTCGAGTTATTGTTAATGTTTTTTAAATTTGCCAAAATTATGAATAATTGGTAAATAAATTTGGTAAATGCAACCTCTGTCTCAGTACCTGAACATTTCAAATGTATTGTTTTTTGCTCGGCAGCCCATAATGTTTTTTAAAGTGAAATATATGTGTGTGTGTGTGTGTGTGTGTGTGTATCTATATCTATATATATATATATATATATATATATATATATATATATACAGTAATCTCCCGAATA
>NW_015653472.1:166578-173073 GCF_001515625.1 Sinocyclocheilus rhinocerous
TATATATATATATATATATATATATATATATAATTTACACTACTGTTTAATAGTTTGGGGCCAGTAAGATTTTTATTTTAAAGGAATTAATACTTTTTTTCAGCAATGATGCAGTAAATTGATCAAAATTGATAGTTAAGACAGTTTTTAATGTTACAAAAGATTTCTGTTTCAAAAGGTTTCAAATTAATGCTGTTCTTCAAAAAATATATAACCTTTTCCACAAAAATATTAATCAGCATTATTATTCAACATAGATAATGATAATCAGTGTTTCTTGAGCACCAAATCAGTTTAATAGAAGGATTTCTGAAGGATCATGTGACTCTGAAGACTGGAGTTTGCCAACACAGGATTAAATTACTTTTTAAAATATATTCAAATAGAAACTGTTGTAATTTGTAATAATATTTCACAATATTACTGTATTTTTGATTAAGTAATGTAGCCTTGGAGAGCATAAAAGACATATATTATGAAAAGAAAATTTTTATTGATAATGTATGTAATGTAGTTTATGCAGTGTATATGACAACTCTAATGCATATTTAGTTTGTTGTTCATGCTACTGCAGTGTCAGTGACCTGATTATTGTCCCAAACCTTATTATCCAAACAGTATTTCCACTAGAAACACCTTAGAGAGAAAAGGAGATCTTGATGAAGAAGAGGACGACGACAACGGTTGGCTGACAACATGTACATGGCCCAGAACCACAATCGTGACCATATCTCCATCAGGACACTGTCTACCCTCGCAGACTTGACCAGAAACAGGAAGGAGTTGGTTACAGGCAGCCAGAGACTGTGCATTGGCCCTCCTTCCAACTTGTCCTTCACCCTCCTTGTGAGTACATCATTAAATGAATGAGAACCTCCTCTGTAGCAGCATCTACTGACAGGCCACTGTGCTGGTGAGTGGCTAAACTAGCAGGTTATTTGAGGTCCTAACACTGTGCTGAAATTCAATTCTGTGAAGTTTGTCTCCTAAAGAACATTTAATCTGCTTGCACGACAAAAGCTTTTTCAGCTGTCCCAACTGGATACGGTTTTGATGACTTCACTGTAAGTACAGTACACAAATGTGCTATTTGGCACAGGGCTGTTGAGACCAAACCATTTATCATATTCTGATATTGATGTTCTGTCGTTCAGATTTCAGTTGTGAAAACCTTTAATCTGATATTCATTGCAGCACTGCAATACATCCTTTGGCATTATTTAAGAGTAACAGCACTCAAAAAGTTTTCCTGCAAAGAAAAAACAAAAAAAAGATATGTTGCTTATCAACGATTGATAGTTCAGTTAAAATGTGCAGGATGCGCCAATATTAAAATGTTATACTATTTTGAAAAGAAATAACAAAATAAACTTTTTAAATGCTACAAGTGAATTATAATGCACAGTGTGAGAATGGATATTCATTTTGAGATTTGCTAAAGATTACATTTAACAATGTTATTAAAAAAATTTTTTTTTAAAGATAAACTTTAAAGGGGTCATATGATGCAATTTAAATTTTTCCTTTCTCTTTGGAGTGTTACAAGCTCTTGGTGCATAAAGAAGATCTGTAAAGTTGCAAAGACTAAAGTCCATAAACACAATTTATTACACCAAATACACAAAATAATGTTCTTTTTAGCAACATCATATGACCCCTTTAAGTGAGCGTTTGATAATGGCAAAGGTAATCTAAAAGGAAAAATTGTGTAAAAAAAAAAGCATGAACAATTATATATCCAGTATCGGCCAGTACTAATGAATTAAAACATTTCTAATATCAGCTAATAACTGATATGGTACTGATACTGTACACTGTGCTTATATATATATATATAGTGTAGCTCATTATACCACATATTTTTTGGTGAGAATTTCTCAAAATTGAGCGAATGATGCATATGTCAGAAACTGGAGGGTGCCGTTACTCTTAAATAATTTATTTATCTGCCATTATCACTTGTGCATGAGAGAAATGGGGCAATTTAATGAGTGAGTCAATGAAAATATTCACATTCGATTAGCGTCAAAACATGACTGTTTTCTGAAGTGTGACAGACGCCCTCTGAATATATATTACATTAGACATTGGAGATGCCTTACCTTACCCTCAAACAGATAAGAAGTTCAGCCATGTCAGTGTTACAACAACAGTGAGTTAATATACTAATTCAGCTTATTTTCCTGACCAGCTAACCAAGCAGGACTAACCATAAGTCATGGTTTATGCTCAGCTTTGTTTCACCAATTCGATATGTTGATTGTTTATCTGTTTGCCACTTAAGCAGCTTATGATCAGAGCTGCAGGGTCTTGAGTTTTGTTTCTTATAGTGACTTTTTTTCCAAACTGTATAAAAATCCCTAGTGGAACAAAAAAAATCCCTTTTCCTTATGTTGACTCATTTCAAACCGGCTTTTTTGCTTTGTGTTTGAGCGTACAGATGGTTTGATGTTTGAACTGTGTGCCAAGGTGACAGTCCTCTTTTAAACACTCAGTCTTGACAGAACTTGAGTTAAAACAAATGTGCTGTTGCTAATCTATAAACCAATCGTTAATGCCAAAAATCAGTCAATGTGATGTTTGCTCTTTGTTAAAGGCAAAAATCATTGAATGAAGCTTAAATATGGCAGAGTGGTTTGAGGTTGCCTTACTGTAAGTGTCAAAATAAATGAAGGGAAAAGCTTAGCAGAATTTTTTGTAATCTATTTATGATAAATGATTGGCCTTAGTGGCTTCAATTAAACTAGTCCTCATTGCTGATCCATGTTTGTTTTACACATTACCAATAACTGATCCGTCCTGATAATAAACTCAGACATTGGCTGTGTCTGAAACCTGAAAAATGCTTTGCAGGATCATGTGGCATTGATGACTGGCGTGTAACGGCTGCTGAAAATTCAAATATAAAATTATATAAAATTTTTAAATATATTAAAATAGAAAACAGTTCTTTTAAATTGCAATAATATTTCACAATATTACTGTTTTTGCTGTATTTGATCAAATAAATGTAGCCTTGGTGATCATAAGACTTATTCGAAAAATAAAAAAAGCATTAAATAATCTTGTGTGTCTGAAAGCAGTTTCATTATGCCCATGAAGTTTTAGACTGATTAGGCAGCTAACTGAGGTTTTGGACTCAGCCACTGTGAGATGTTGCATTAAAAAAGAAATAATATTTGGGTTATTTCTTTCTGTTTTATACCAGACTAAAAGGCTGTACATCATCACAATAACTACCGAGAATTACTAACACCCTAAATACAACCCCTAGAGGTCATGGGATCAGTTGTGTACCAATAAAAAAGTACTCAAGTATGTTGGAAATATGGTTTTAGTGTGCTTTTGTTTGCGCTGCGCAGGGTTTCTGTGCCCCCTTGTGGTGAGTTATGATTCTAGCACCGTTTATTTGCAGTGTCCATGTACATGACTGTAATTGCTGTTCCTGTGCAGAAGTCAAATTTGTCTGGGGAATAAAAGATGCAGCACAAAATCCTTGCTGATAACAGGGTATGAATTTTTAGACATTGTTATGCTTTTCTTTTAGCTGCTGCTTCTGTGACCTTTTCCTGTGCAATCATCATTGTAAATACTGCTTTTTTTGTACATACTGCCCAAGAAATCTGAAACAAATAAACTTGAGTGTGATATTTCATGGAACATATTTGTCTAGTTTCTACTTCTCAAAATTAAATGGCTGAATAGGTTGAGATATACATCAATGCTTGTGTACTTTCCTGTCAAAGCATACAAAATGGATTTACAGCATAAGTATGAGGAATTAGGCATGTGATCTTTGTGTGGTCTACTAAGCTGTATGTGGTTAATACAAAGCTTGAAATGCTATGGATTTGTTTTGTCAATTAACTTGCACGTGCATTCTCCACACCAGCAGAGGGCAACAATTACATAATTCAAAACATCATTTCAGTAATTAAATTCTTTCAAATGCAGGTGCTGAAAACATAAAGTAATTCATAAAGGATGTAAAATAAAACTAAATTCCATGATGGAAAACATAATGTTATACAAATTCTTCGGATGACAGACAAAACAAAACACTAGATGTTAAATTAATTTGTGCATCACGTCTACAGTAGACATGATACAATAACACAAAAATATTAAAGATGAGAAAAGTGTTCAAGAATCTCTATCTGACAACATTTTATTGAGCGTAACTAGTATGATGCTCAATAAAATGTTGTCAGACAGAGATTATGAAAATATTTTAACCTCTGTATTGTTATTGTTAAAACTAAAATGATTAACATTAATTATTGGTAGCTGAAATAAAATATAAATATTAGATAAAAATGTAAGCTTAAAAAAAAACTAAATTAAAAATGAAAATTAGAGATGTTGCCACAGCAACTAACTGAAATAAGTTGAAGTACTAATTAAACCTATATAAAAAAAAAATAAAATAAAACTGAAAATATATTTAAAAAACTATTCAAAATACTACTTTGTGTGTGTGTGTGTGCGCGCGCTTTTGTGATTTATGAGGACACAAATTTGTATAATGACAATGGGTATGACATAGGTATTGCAACAAGAAGGTGATTTATGAGGACATTTTGAGTGTTCAGAATGAGTTTTTTTGAAAATCTAAAAATGCAGAAAGTTTCCTGTGAGGGGTAGGTTTAGGTGTAGGGTTGGTGTAGGGCGATAGAAAATACGGTTTGTACAGTATAAAAAACATTATGCCTATGGAATGTCCCCACAATTCACAAAAACAAACCTGTGTGTGTGTGCGTGTGCGTGTGTGAGGTGTTATTGTGTTCACTTACAATATTATGAACTTAAAACTAAATAAAAACATAAAAATGTAACAGATTTGATATTACTGGCTATACCAACCCTAATAGTAAGAAGAAGAAAAAAGCTATGCTGTCAAAACAATACTAAAATAACATTGCATCATACAGGATACTTTCACTTTGATATACAAGATCTACAACGAATGAATACTTGTTCCAATATGCCCACTATGTGTGCACAGGGTCAGAGGTGGGATGATGATGTGGACAGATGTCAGACACAGCTGGTAAGGTGTGAGGGTGGCCATGAATCAGAGTTTGGAGGAGACCCATTCCCTTTTCCAGCTCTTGTAAAGCAGTGCTGTTCTCCCAACCCCCCAACTGTGAACACTGTTCCCAGGGTCAGAACACAGACTTCTGAGCAGCGCCTGTCAACACGGCTCTGATGACTAGAGCTGATGACAGTTTCAGAAAGAGAACAGTGGAATAAAAGCAGCATGATTGTGCACTTATTTACCCTTTTGCACTGGCTGTGCATTATGTTGATTCCTTAGGCTTTGTAAAAGTAGACTTAGCAGGATGTTTTCTGTTTATAACACGCATGCCAGTGAACAGTACAAACTAGTGCAAATCACATGATCACATATCACGATATACTATTTGAGTTCGGTACATTCTTCGATTACATAACAAATCTCATACTGTCACAGAAAGGCCAGACTGCCCATCTACATTACATCTTCCAAACCTGTTGACCCTGTTATGACGTGATCTCCTGGTACATGTGAAACTAATAACCCCGGCTGTTTTTCTCTGTAGGTTTGACCCTGACTTAAAGGAATATCGTGGGTTCAGCAAGAGTTACACTCAGTCAACAGCATTTGTGGCATAATGTTGATTACCACAAAAAAATATTTATTTCAACTTGTTTTCGGGGTTAAAGTGAGGCACTTACAGTACAATGGTACAATTTGATTGTACAATACAGTACAATATTGAAGATTTAAAAGCAGAAATGTGAAACTTAATTTATAAAAAAAAACTTTTACAGATGTTTTAGATTTTACACTGTCATGGCAACATAGTATATCAGGCATATGATTACAGAAAAGGTTAAAATGCATTATTTTCATGCTAAAATCATGCGAACATATTTTTTTACATTTTGTGGCTGTTTTTGAGTGAATATTTTAATATTTTCGAGGTTCCGATGAGGCCCTTACAATGAAAGTGAATGGGACCAATCTGTGACAACTCTAAATAAATATAAAATAAATAAACATATTTATACTGATACTGATACACAAATACTGATGACTGAGCTTAACTTGCATGGAATCTGAAAATGTTACTGTTTAACCTTCTTTGAGTAAAGTTATACTTTCCTTTAAACAGCTTTGCAACTCCAGTAATATGCAAGTTTTGACAAAGTTTAATCTTTAATAATTTCTGTTAAATATTTAACAGAAATTAAAAATTAACATTAGAAATTATAACATTAATTAAATTAACATTAATTTCAAGGCATTAATGTTTGCCTACAAAACCACCACTGACTCTGCACCCATTTACCTAAGTTCATTACTTCAGCGTTATGTGCCCTCTAGAAGCTTGCGTTCTGCAAGTGAACGGCGTATTATTGTGCCATCTCAAAGAGGCACAAAATAAATTTCACAGACTTTTTCATTAACTGTTCCCTCCTGGTGGAATGACCTGCCCAAATCAATCCGAG
>NW_015653472.1:174727-200241 GCF_001515625.1 Sinocyclocheilus rhinocerous
CTGGCTACCAGTAGCTGCTCGCATAAAATTCAAGGCATTAGTGTTTGCCTACAAAACCACCACTGGCTCTGCCCTCTAGAAGCTTGCGTTCTGCAAGTGAACGGCATATTATTGTGCCATCTCAAAGAGGCACAAAATCCACTTTTCACAGACTTTTTCATTAACTGTTCCCTCCTGGTGGAATGACCTGCCCAACTCAATCCGAGCAGCTGAGTCCTTACCCATCTTCAAGAAACGACTAAAAACACATCTGTTCCACCTTTATTTGACCCTCTAACTCTAGCACTTTCTATTCTATTTTAATTCTACTTTATCTATTTATCTTCTTTTTTTTATTTAAAAAAAACATACGTTTGTGTTGGCATGTGTGTTTAGGCAGAGAACTGAAGGTTTGAGCCTCAGATGTGCAGCGTGATCAGCTGGCCGTGAGTGTGAAGAGACTGTGCAGGATGGAGCCAATCATTTCACACTTTGTCCCATAATATGATGAATAATTCACACTGCTTTCATCAGCCCTCATTTAGTGGCTCGTTTGTCCCCTCACACCCATGAAATCCTTGCTTACACACTCCTCAACGCCTCGCAGAGTCTGGAGGACTGTCAAGGCTAATTAAGTGGCTTTTTACATCCTTTAAAATGTTTAGTTTTCATCACAATATCATTTTGCTTCTCACTTTACCGTTAAGAGCGTTTAAGCTGACACAGAGGTCCTCTATTTAAACCAACTTTATTTATTTATTGTTATTAATTTATTTTATTTATTTATTTTGTGTGTGTGTGTGAAAAAGAATGTTTCCATGTGGTCTGTGCAGTAGTAAAGCTTGAGCTGAAGTGGACACGTAACTGAGTGTGCGGACATGGAAAGACATTCCAGGAAACACATGGACAAAATAGCATGTAACTTTACACAGCTGAGTGCCTCACTGATGGAAGGGTATATTCTAGCAGTCAAAATATACATAAAAATAACTTCTAGCCAACTGTGTGAGAGACAGAATCTGATGATGTAGGCAGAGTTTGCAGTTAGAAATAGACCAGTCTGATAAAATGATGTACTTGAAATGCCAAGGTCTTTGCACAGACGTTTCCTGAATGTCTAAATACAGTGGGATGGACAGGATGGTCTTAGAAGAATATGACGTAGGGGACAGTATTGGAAGTTCCAAAGACAGTAAGTGCCAGGCGGTCAAGGCTAAGCTGGTTAGCATGGCCCTGTAAAGATTTTGAAGTCTCTAATGCTCATCAAGGTTGCATTTATTTTTACAGCAAAAACGGTAATATTGTGAATTTTTTAAAAGCAGTTTTAAATATAATTTATTCCTGTGATGGCAAAGCTGATTTTCAGCATCATTACTCCAGTCTTCAGTGTCACATGATCCTTCAGAAATCATTCGTGTATGCTGATTTGCTGCTCAAGAAACATTTTTTATTATTATCAGTGTTGAAAACAGTTGTGCTGCTTAATATTTTTTGGAAACCATGATACAGTTTTCAGGATTCTATGATATATAGAAAGTTTAAAAGAACGTTATAAATGTCTTTAATGACTTTTGATAAATTCAATGCATCATTGCTGAATAAAAATATTAATGTCTTAAAAAAAATAAAGTCTTACTGACCCTAAACCTTTGAATTGTTGAGTACAATTATTTACAAAAATGTACTGTTTTTTAATTATTATTCATTTATTTATTTATTTATGTAGAATTATTTATATTATTTATATATTAACTATTTTAACTTTAATTATTTTTATTTATTTATTATTTTATTAACTGTAAAATTAATTTATTATATATTTTTTGGCAATTATGCATTAATTAATTAATTAAATTGCAAGCAACACACAAAATGCAAATATTTTATTAAAGATGATTGTGCCCAGAAATTAGCACCATGTGCCTGTCATTGCTAATCTATTGCTCTCTCCAGGTAAAGACTTCCTTAAGTGTGAATCAAGATAATGTTCTTAAAGGGGTGGTTGATCAGCTTTTTTCGAAGGCTTGGTTGTGTTTATGGGGTGCAGTGTAACATGTGTTCATGGTTCGTAAAAAAAAAACAAAAAAAACATTATTTTCAAATATTTTACTTTTATTCTACACCGCTGTTTCCGTTCTCGTCAAAACGGTCTGTTGAGTTCCTGGTTCTATGAAGCCCCTCCCTCAGAAATACGCAATCGGGCTCAGATTGGTTAGCTGGCCCAGTGTGTTGTGATTCACTAACCGCCTAGTGCATGTTGTCCGGAAACATCACGCCCCCTTACCATTAGTTGCATGTTCCGGGGGCAGGGTTTATGTAAATATCAGGGTTAGTGATGTCACAAACCCAGGAATAAGCTTGTTGTAGTCCCTACCAGCCTTTTTTTTTTTAGTCCTTAAACAGCGATTTCTTTAAAAAAATATATCTACCTTTGCATTGAACTTTGAGTGTCGTAACCACCCCTTTAACATCAAACAGCTTTGAATAAGTAATGAAGATCCCACCCGCACTGTCTCATCAGAGCTTACAGATTTCCCGGCCCCCACTGACTTTGACTTCAAACCGGTGTGTTGTTAACCTTCATGTTCACCTCTCTCACAAAGCACTTTTCATAACATCTGGCTGAGATTTTCTCCTTTTTTCTTCCATTTGGGCAGCATTCAGCAATGTCCACCTCACTTTAGCTCAGGTGCAGGCTTCCTTATTTGACACATGCTCTAATTAGAGAACGTCTAGACGGCATCCATACTGTTTGCATGACAGGCAGGAAAAGCTTGCCATTTACGGGAGGGAGAGCGGATGATGCCGTCAGGGAGAGCTGTTGTGGTTTGTGTGCCATTTCAACAAACCCATCACTTTATCAAAATTTCACCATCCAGTTAGGCTCATCAACTATAACTCCTTCAAAAACAGCTAGAAACCTTGAGTTGTGATTGATGATAAGCTGAATTTCTCAGACCACATTGCTAAAATTGCCCGGTCCTGCAGATTTGCTTTATACAACATTAGGAAGATCAGGCCCTTTCTTTCAGAACATGCTTCACAACTCCTTGTTCAAGCTCTTGTTCTGTCCAGGCTGGACTATTGCAATGCTCTCTTGGCAGGTCTTCCAGCCACTTCTATCAAACCTCTACAATTAATCCAAAATGCCGCTGCAAGATTAATCGATGAGCCGAAAAGAACGTATGTCACACCTCTGTTCATCAATTTGCACTGGCTACCAGTAGCTGCTCGCATTAAATTCAAGGCATTAATGTTTGCCTACAAAACCACCACTGACTCTGCACCCATTTACCTAAGTTCATTACTTCAGCGTTATGTGCCCTCTAGAAGCTTGCGTTCTGCAAGTGAACGGCGTATTATTGTGCCATCTCAAAGAGGCACAAAATCACTTTCACAGACTTTTTCATTAACTGTTCCCTCCTGGTGGAATGACCTGCCCAACTCAATCCGAGCAGCTGAGTCCTTACCCATCTTCAAGAAACGACTAAAAACACATCTGTTCCACCTTTATTTGACCCTCTAACTCTAGCACTTTCTATTCTATTTTAATTCTACTTTATCTATTTATCTTCTTTTTTTTATTTAAAAAAAACATACGTTTGTGTTGGCATGTGTGTTTAGGCAGAGAACTGAAGGTTTGAGCCTCAGATGTGCAGCGTGATCAGCTGGCCGTGAGTGTGAAGAGACTGTGCAGGATGGAGCCAATCATTTCACACTTTGTCCCATAATATGATGAATAATTCACACTGCTTTCATCAGCCCTCATTTAGTGGCTCGTTTGTCCCCTCACACCCATGAAATCCTTGCTTACACACTCCTCAACGCCTCGCAGAGTCTGGAGGACTGTCAAGGCTAATTAAGTGGCTTTTTACATCCTTTAAAATGTTTAGTTTTCATCACAATATCATTTTGCTTCTCACTTTACCGTTAAGAGCGTTTAAGCTGACACAGAGGTCCTCTATTTAAACCAACTTTATTTATTTATTGTTATTAATTTATTTTATTTATTTATTTTGTGTGTGTGTGTGAAAAAGAATGTTTCCATGTGGTCTGTGCAGTAGTAAAGCTTGAGCTGAAGTGGACACGTAACTGAGTGTGCGGACATGGAAAGACATTCCAGGAAACACATGGACAAAATAGCATGTAACTTTACACAGCTGAGTGCCTCACTGATGGAAGGGTATATTCTAGCAGTCAAAATATACATAAAAATAACTTCTAGCCAACTGTGTGAGAGACAGAATCTGATGATGTAGGCAGAGTTTGCAGTTAGAAATAGACCAGTCTGATAAAATGATGTACTTGAAATGCCAAGGTCTTTGCACAGACGTTTCCTGAATGTCTAAATACAGTGGGATGGACAGGATGGTCTTAGAAGAATATGACGTAGGGGACAGTATTGGAAGTTCCAAAGACAGTAAGTGCCAGGCGGTCAAGGCTAAGCTGGTTAGCATGGCCCTGTAAAGATTTTGAAGTCTCTAATGCTCATCAAGGTTGCATTTATTTTTACAGCAAAAACGGTAATATTGTGAATTTTTTAAAAGCAGTTTTAAATATAATTTATTCCTGTGATGGCAAAGCTGATTTTCAGCATCATTACTCCAGTCTTCAGTGTCACATGATCCTTCAGAAATCATTCGTGTATGCTGATTTGCTGCTCAAGAAACATTTTTTATTATTATCAGTGTTGAAAACAGTTGTGCTGCTTAATATTTTTTGGAAACCATGATACAGTTTTCAGGATTCTATGATATATAGAAAGTTTAAAAGAACGTTATAAATGTCTTTAATGACTTTTGATAAATTCAATGCATCATTGCTGAATAAAAATATTAATGTCTTAAAAAAAATAAAGTCTTACTGACCCTAAACCTTTGAATTGTTGAGTACAATTATTTACAAAAATGTACTGTTTTTTAATTATTATTCATTTATTTATTTATTTATGTAGAATTATTTATATTATTTATATATTAACTATTTTAACTTTAATTATTTTTATTTATTTATTATTTTATTAACTGTAAAATTAATTTATTATATATTTTTTGGCAATTATGCATTAATTAATTAATTAAATTGCAAGCAACACACAAAATGCAAATATTTTATTAAAGATGATTGTGCCCAGAAATTAGCACCATGTGCCTGTCATTGCTAATCTATTGCTCTCTCCAGGTAAAGACTTCCTTAAGTGTGAATCAAGATAATGTTCTTAAAGGGGTGGTTGATCAGCTTTTTTCGAAGGCTTGGTTGTGTTTATGGGGTGCAGTGTAACATGTGTTCATGGTTCGTAAAAAAAAAACAAAAAAAACATTATTTTCAAATATTTTACTTTTATTCTACACCGCTGTTTCCGTTCTCGTCAAAACGGTCTGTTGAGTTCCTGGTTCTATGAAGCCCCTCCCTCAGAAATACGCAATCGGGCTCAGATTGGTTAGCTGGCCCAGTGTGTTGTGATTCACTAACCGCCTAGTGCATGTTGTCCGGAAACATCACGCCCCCTTACCATTAGTTGCATGTTCCGGGGGCAGGGTTTATGTAAATATCAGGGTTAGTGATGTCACAAACCCAGGAATAAGCTTGTTGTAGTCCCTACCAGCCTTTTTTTTTTTAGTCCTTAAACAGCGATTTCTTTAAAAATATATATCTACCTTTGCATTGAACTTTGAGTGTCGTAACCACCCCTTTAACATCAAACAGCTTTGAATAAGTAATGAAGATCCCACCCGCACTGTCTCATCAGAGCTTACAGATTTCCCGGCCCCCACTGACTTTGACTTCAAACCGGTGTGTTGTTAACCTTCATGTTCACCTCTCTCACAAAGCACTTTTCATAACATCTGGCTGAGATTTTCTCCTTTTTTCTTCCATTTGGGCAGCATTCAGCAATGTCCACCTCACTTTAGCTCAGGTGCAGGCTTCCTTATTTGACACATGCTCTAATTAGAGAACGTCTAGACGGCATCCATACTGTTTGCATGACAGGCAGGAAAAGCTTGCCATTTAAGGAAGGGAGAGTGCATGACGCCGTCAGGGAGAGCTGTTGTGGTTTGTGTGCCAGGGAGTGTCTGGAGGTTTAGACAAGACTGTCCACACTGAACCCCCAACAAAAGCAATGCTTCCCTGCCCCCTTCTTGCAGGTAAAGAGTTCCTCTGTCCCAGAATCTTCACCCATCTTGTGTTTGTCTCTGTGCATGAATATCAGGTTGGCCGCTGTGAAATTTGAAAACCATTCCCTTGAACATTACAGACTAAACTCAGTGTCAAAGTCTCAACGTCCGACAGGAAAATACATCATATTTTTACAGCGGCTGAGGTCACTTTGAAGTAAATGAACCCTCCATTACAGAGGAAGGGGAGAGGGGTTAAACGCACATCTTGTTAAACCTCCACACAGTATGTGTTTTAAAACCTCACACAAAGATGTGATCCTGTCGATTTCAATAGACTGTGAGCTTCACAAAATGAAAATATAATTGGTAACACTTTACAATAAAATTAAATCTGTTCAAATTTAAGAGGTAGTTAACCCAAAATGAAAATTCTTTCATCATTTACTCACCCTCCACTTGTTCCAAACCTGCATGAGTTTCTTTCTTCTGCTGAACACAAAAGAAGATATTTGCTGGTAACATTTGATGGTAGCCATTGACTTCCATAGTATTTGTTTCCATACTATGGAAGTCATTGGCTACTGTCAATTCTTTGGTTATCAAACAGTATTTATGAGCATTTATTACTCTAGATTAATGTTAATTTCCACATATACATTTTTAGCATTTCAAGTAAAAATGTACATTATTATGAATAAACATGAATTGAACAATAGTGTAACAAATTTAACATTATCCTACATATATCATATAATATATAAGTGTGTGTCTAGACTTTGGAACTTTGGAAACAAATTGAAAGAATGAACAAACACAACACGCTCAGTCTATTATCCAATATGTATTTCTATTTGTCTGAGTTAAGAGAGGAATGCATTGCCATTGCAGTGTCCTCTCAATTACACCGGAGAATTAGACATGAGATCAGCGTTTGTTCATTCAGATCAGAGGTAATTCACTGCATACACTTCAAGTCTCCACAATGGATTATTTGTTTATTTAACTGTTTTAATGCTAATAATATTTCATATATTTTTGCTTTGTTGCATTTTTGGTCATTACATAATTCGTTTTAATTATTTATTTATTTATTTCAGGACAATCAGTTTGGAACATGGATGGAGAGATGGATGTATTATTTTTATTAACTTCTGAATGTTACATAATATATATTTAAAACAAGATGTTTAACATCAACATCTATATGTTAGTTTTGTTTAACACTTTTGGTCACTACATAATTTAAATTGTATTTATTTCATTTGTTCATTTATGAATTCATTTAAATGTGTAATTTTTATTTAAATAAATTTGAATGCTAATAAAATTGAATATATTTTAAACAAGACAGTTGTGCTTTGTTTAACAATTTTGGTCATAATTCCACTTTAATTTCACAGCTTTTTCCAAATTTGATGACTTTACTGTTATTTTAAGAAGTGAAAACAATTTGCAAATTATAATTTAGAATGAGTAGTGGCCAAACTTTAAAAAAAAAAAGTAGTTAAAGTAGTGTATTTACTTAAAATAGTTATTTTATCACCTCTATACCTTTAGTTAGTATAAACTGTAAAACTTTATTTGACCCTCTTGCTTAAACATTTTTTACGCAATTGCTTGTTTAAATTCTCACGGCCCTCAACAATCGTCAAAGTTCATGAAGGGAAAGCAGCTGAGGACATGAGAGTAGACATTCAAAGGAAATGTCTGTGGTCTCCCCTCAAAAAACAGCAGTGAGTGAGTGAACTCTGTCTGAACGCTCCAACTATTAGATCATGAGAACCTGCAGCACCGGCACTGCCTCATTATACCCAAAGAAAACAAGAGGAACAGCTGCAGGCTGCAACAGTCCTGACATACTGAGACAGAGACAATCAGTGAGTGAAAGAGAAAGGGAACCAAAGAAAGAAAAAAAGGCATTGCATTTGTCCTCTAATTGCCTCTTCCCAGGGTCACAACCCTGTGATAGATTGTACACTAGATAGACTCAAACTCTCTCTGCCTCTCCTACCAGACAGGAGCTCATCTGAAAGCCTGTGTTTTTTGGCACATTGGAAAAGTTATGTTTGGACGTACGATCTGTGAGAACAGTGATGAAAAACACTAAGGGCTTAGTTCACCACAGTAACACGTGGCCCGTATTATAAACTACAACAATTTCAAACCTTTTATCCTTTCTAAGTATTTCTCAAGATGAGTAGCAATGTTGTAATGACTCTGAATATGTCAAATATTCCAACTCAAGCATTGACATTACATTCACTAAACCGTAAGGATTTACACAGTCTTTATTAAAAACCAACCTGCAATAATTCATATTCAAAGAAAAATCCTGAATGATTTGTGCATTGATTTGTAGCCGTTAGTAATGTCTGATCAAAAGCTGTAAGTATTGCTGTGATTGTTGTGCCCTTCAAGTGAAGTCAGAAAAATCGAGCTCCGAGCATTTGAATGACTGAGGAAAGTCATATTTACAAGTGAGAAACTCATAAATCTAGATGATACATGAGTTGGATGTTGAAAGGGTTGGATTTGAAATATGGAAGAAACACTGATTTATAATATAGATAATATAGTCTACAGTATATATAGAGATCAATGAGCGAAAAGCAAGTCTGTAGTGAACGGTGTTAATCACTCGATTTTCATGGTTTGCTTCACATTTAGTTGTGATAGCATGTATAAATAGGTGACATGATTTTGAATTCAGATGTAGAAATTTGGGTTTATTGTTCACAATACAATTGTTTTGTTTCAGACTTGAATGCATGACATGTCGTAACAATGAACGCCTTGAGGAATGAGTTTCCCAAGTGCACTTAAAAGCTACATATAGTACGTGCAGGGTATAGGCTAAGCTAAGATGCTATGTTATGCTAGTGTTAGCCTAAGCTAGCATGCTGAGCAGTTGCCAAATGTAAGCTATAAAAACATACCATTATATAGTATTTTATGTAACATATCATTTATAAGACATTAATGGTAATAATAAAGTTTAGATAACATCATAAAGGCTGCATCCAAAATTGCATATTTAGATGAAAAAAAGTATGTGAAAAGAGTGGTCCGAGTAGGTGAAGAAGGTGAAAAGTACACAGATTACTTACTACTTCCTTTGAGATGCTGAAGTGTGCATTTGATAGACATTATGAAGCCAAGAGAAGAGTTGTGAAGTGAAGCAACTGACACTGGTAAGCAGGGCCGTTTCTAGGCATAGGCGAGCTAGGCGGTCACCTAGTGCGCCACCAGCTGAAGGGGCGCCAATGAGCGCACGTACTGGCACTAAGTCACATGACAATGACAACATGCCAGATGTAGTACACACACTATATACATATAACATACTTTTTTAACAGTCACAAAGTACTTATGCAATATAGAGTGCAGCCAAAGTGATATTTTAGGATTTCTAATCAGACACTAAAGTAGCTTCAGCCATTGGAATCACTTTGGGCAACGGTGGACCAAATCGTTGATACAAGCAACCGTTGTTGATTTCAACTTAATTCTAATGAGCAGCGATATGGCAACTGTGACCTCCATACAGCATTTCAAGTGCACCTGGGAATCTCGTACCTTAGAGTTATACCTCAGCCATTCGTTATTATGAGATGTCACACATTAAAGCTGGAAACATAACATGGAAGAAGCCTAAACAAAACCATTCATTATTATCTACAGAACTGATTTCAGCTCACTGATCTCTAGATTATAGATATATTACATAGCTAATATTGTCTATAGTATAGATCAGTGTTTCCGACAACACGCCCCTTCCTACGTCACAACTTGTGTGTCATCTAGAATTCCCACACTTATAATTGTGACTCTTCAGATCAGCCCAGAAGTGGGAGGGGCTCAAAACATTAATAATCACACATATTTCAGTGGGATCGACATGACTCAATGTCATTTTCTGAGCAAAACTGGGCATGGAATTGCTGAGCATGTTGCTATGAGCTCTTTAGTCCACTTACGGAGTGTCGCAGACAGTTTTCCGACTGTCATAATCCCTTCACATAAATTGAGGCTGCCTTCTTTTTATTTATTTTTTTCAAGTATGCAGGACATGTTTGGTGGCTGTGGTGCTGGGTTGCTGGGAGATGGTAAGTGGGGCTGAGACTCAAACAGAATGAGGTTTAGGAGAGAAGGACCTCACCACCTGCTTGTTAAACAACCAGTTTGGCAACCCTCTAGAGTTTGCTGTTACAGCAGACTAATGTTTCCAGTTAGCCATGGAGCATGCCATGATAATAGTGGCTCTAGCATGAGAGCTAGCAGCACCAGCATGGAACTGAGTACCCTGTTTATTCAGTTGGTCCAGGGATAATACCGTTGACCCGGTGTTGACACTTACTGTCAGATGAATTATGATGTGATGCTGTCATAACAGATAGCATGATAAGTTTGCTGTGATGTAAGCAAAGTTCTGCTGAACATTTTTGCAGTAGGTCATAGCTCTTTGGTGCAGTCAATGTCACAGAACTGACTATGTCAGCATCAATGTTGAGGGGTAACTAACTACATTTAAGGACAATAGCATGATAGATATTAAAAGTAATTATTTACAAGAATTGTATTTCATATACTGTATATAGTATGTAATATAAGAGTAGTGCTTGTCTTTTTTTTGTGAAATATAAAAACTGCCTTCTTCATTCTCAAACATTTGTTCTTTGTTCCCATAGCATAATAATTACATAATCTGTTATATACTTTTAAATATAAGTAGTTTCAAAGTAGTTCTACTTTTGGTTAGTAGCTCAGAGTGTAGTTAACTACTTGATCATAAAGACATTATAAGGGGGAGGAGACGGTCCTTTATTTATATAAAAAACGCACTGTACTCGCATACTTAGAAAATCCCTGAAATCACATACAGTATGTACTTCTTTTGATTATTCTATATGCAGTATAGTATTAATGTCTGTAGTATGAACTTGATGCGGACGTACTACATTTGTTACATTGTCATTGTCATGTGACCTACTAGATTAAGTTGCGTCACTTCATTGCAATTCACAACTCCTCTCCCTTGGCCTCATGGGATGGTAAACTGTCCATTGGATGTGCTCTAAAGAATTTTGTTAGGAAGTAGTAGGTCAGGCATGTAAGTTTTGTATGCTGTTTTGAGTACTATGAATTCGGGCATACTACTCAACAGCTATAAAGTAGGCATATTCAGCAGCTTACCTGAAATATTACCAAAATGGCTGCCTTAAAGGGACTGTGCTGTAATTTTACTGCTTTAAATGGTTTTTACAGCGATGCCATAGAATAACCATTTTTAGTTCCCCAAAGAACCTTTCAGTGAACAGTTCTTAAAATAGCTATTTTTTCTTAGTGTGAAGAACATTTTGTGTAATGGAAAGCCTTACGAAAATTAAGCATGGGTTTATTACTGTAAAAAATGTAATAACCATGTTTTTTTTGGCGTGTTGATTACCATTTGTATAACCACAGTTACCTAACTATGGTTAGTGTAGCAAAACCATGGTTAATTTGTAGTTACCATGGTTTAACTATAGTAACCGTGGTTTTGTTTTTTGTTTTTTATTTGTAGTAAAACCATGGTTAATTTTCATAAGGGAAGGTTCCATGGATGTTAAAGTTTCTTTGTGGAACCATAAAAACCAATAAAGAACCTCTATATTTAAAAATAAAATGTATGGTTGCTAGAAGGTGCTGATGATTTAAAGAAATACGGTTAGCATTGCAAAGATACTACCACTTTATTACTAAATGATCCCAATAGTTACACATTATTAATTAGTTTTAGTAACTGTCACGGGTGCTGGTGCAATACAAAGCGCACGACAAAAAGAATAATCCAACAAGGACTTTACTGATAATTCTGAAGAGGGGTACATCCAAACACAAGCAAATCAACATCAAACATCATAGACAATACAATAACTGGCCAGGACTGAACAGAAACGGGGAGTACTTATACAAAAGCAAGAGATGGAATAATGACTAAATTAACAGGACACAGGTGAACTGAATGAACTAATCAAGAGAACCAAGGAAAACTAGGTCACGAAACAAAACTAAACAGGAGAAGAGGAAATGAAACACAGAAGTCCATAATTGCGACAGTAACGGAGTAAATTATTTTCAAAAAGATCATATTGACATAGCCCCAGCAGGAGGGTTCTTCAGAGTGCAGTTCAGTGGGAGCTCTGAGAAGGGAAAGCCCATCTTATTCGTAGCTAGCCACCAAACCACAGCAGGCCTTCTGGGAAACAATGCTTCTAAAAGAAACCTCTTGTTTCTCGTAAAAAGGTCCATAACATTTTACTCCTTAACATAATGAATTAGCCTATCATTTTACTAAGGCTGTCTGCAAGCATTATTAAAGACAGTGCTGAGGCAATGTAGTCATAGTGCTGGGACATATTCTGAATCTAATATAGTTCATAAAAGGATTGTAAAACCTGAACCGAGTAATTGTAACTTACATTTTGATTTGTTGTTGAAAAAATAAACATTTAGTCTTATGGACTACTTTAATGATAGTTTTATGGTACTTTTTTGTTATTTTGGAACTAAACAACCCCACTCCCCATTCACTTTCATTATAAAAGACTAGTCAGGATGTTCATCAGAAGATTATTCTTTTGTGTTTCACAAATGAAAGAAAGTCATATGTTTGGAATGACTTAATGTGATGACAGAGTTTTCATTTCTTATTATTCCTTTAATGCTGTTTAAGCCTTTTTCTCCCCATCCAAAGTAGACCGTGTTCCCCTCTGCAGTGAACCGTGATTCTATTTGCAGTGACATGCCCTCTATTCTCTCTCAGAAACATGATTTCACCTTGGCCACATATACTCTTGAATGAATTACCATCACAGTAGCCTCTATTCACAAAATGTACTGTCATTCTGTAAATAATTTCCCCTCCACTTGAATAAAATCGCTTTTGTACCAGTTGTGCATGAACCCATGGCTCTGTACGTGGTTCCATGTGGTCACATTCCCAACAACGACAAAAAAAAAAAAAAAACGCTATTGTGTGAGGCTGGTGTAATATTCATCCAGTAAGAGAAAAAAACTGTATCCTGTGTGCATTCTGGAGTCATCATTTCTAAATCATTCACAGAAAATGTCCTTGAAGTTTGTGAATAGAAAGTCTAAAACCTCTACCCCAGTTTCAGCAGTTCAACTGTGTGTTTGTCTGAAAGTGTACAAATGTGTTTTCTTGCCCTTAGCCAATAATTGCTCATTAAATTAAACAAAAATTTACAAAAAACTAAATCCATGTTCTAACTTAAAAATTCAACACTTTAAGTATGGGCTTAAATTAAGAGCACAATGATGTCCTCCAGAACATGTCAAGAAATACATAAGCGTTTCTAAATCTTATTTAACAGTACTTTTGCATTTAAATAAGAACATTAATTCTCATTTTAAATGAATTCTATTTTTTACTCATTTTAAAATAAAATAAATAATCTAATAAAATATTACAATATATAAACAACTATTTGGTTTAAATACATGAAAAATAAATAAAATAAAATCAATGTTAAAGTTAAAATAAAGTGAATTTAGGCATCAAAACATTATATAGTACAATGTGGAATTTTTTATTTTTCAATTACAAAAAGGTCCAGAAGTCATGACCTGGAGCATTGGGAATTTTTGAACATAAATCATAAATGAATTAATTTAATAAAGCCTTTTTGACTTCATGTAAGGCCCACATAACTGAATGAGAGCCTTAATTCATGAGGTCTTGCTGACTTGTAGCAGTGGTTCCACAAAGAGCACATAAACACGGCAGACACTGCTGTTATCTGGAAAGCCAATAATTTCCAAGAATCCTATACAGCCTGCCTTGTTTTTGTTACACAAGCTTTGATAGGCCTTGGTAATGCATTTTATCTTTATTAAATTAGATCCACATTTTTTCAGACTTAGAGTTTACTGTTTGTGATTTGAGCACAGACCTCAAAATGGACTGAACTGAATTTAATTTACAACAACAATTTCAGGAAAAGACTGAAACAGAATATAGATGTTATGTTTTGCATGTGTAAAAGGTATCCTTTTTGGAGGCTATGCTACTCTACAGCATCATGTCATATCCTGTGTTTGTAATCAGTCCGCCCAATCAAATAACTGTGCTAGTGCACTGGTCCAATAAAAAGGATTGAGTTCAATGAACCAAGGAAACCTAGGACAGCCAGAGTGATATAACATTTAAGAGTTTTACAGCCATGAAAACAGACTGACATTGCGACCAAATTTTATAGTCTGTATATACTGTAACCAGCAAAAAGAGACACAACATAGACATAAGTTATTGTACATAACATTAAAAGCTATAAAGTGCAAGTCGTAAAATCATAAGAACAATACACTGACATTTATGGTGGGAACATTCCATCATCCACTGCTGTTTATGGACAATCATTTCTTGAAGCATACAGCATATCAGTGCGTTCCCCTCAGAAATCCCTTGTGCATTGTATACAGGTACCCTATTGGTACCAAACAAACCTTGACAAAAACGTGTAAGCCTGAACTACACTGTAAAACAGATTTTTCAAAGTTGTAAATAAAATATTATTGGAGTACATTTTACAAGAAAATACTATTTCAGTTTTTCTCATTTAAAATTTCACATGTGAATACAAAACAGTATACATTACTATATAACACTCATAATGCTGTATGTATACGCAATATCGTAATTGTGCAATATGTGTAATAATGCATAATACTATGGCTACATTTGATTCTTCATGTAGACCATTTATTCTGCAAGTTCTAGAGAGTTTGATACATTTTGATACATACATGTGATACATTTAGTCTGGCCATATGACTAAATTATCATGGACTGAAGGATAAATGAGTGTGACAGGCAGGGCCGTCCTTAGCTGACGCGGGGCTTGCGATCGCGTTCCGGGGGGGTGGGGGGTGGGTCCCCCTCGGGCCATTCACCGTGGGGCACCCTCAAGCGCGGGGACCGGTGCGACCGCACCAGTTGCACCCCCCTAAGGACGGCCCTGGTGACAGGAATGACTCTGTCAGATATCTATACAACTCATAATGAATGACGCAGTCCATCCCAGCTATGAGATAACTGATCTCTGCCCCATAACAATTACTTCTCTATGTCTGCTGTCTACCGTCTCTTGGGTTCCAATAAATGACTTTTATTTTAAATAAAAGTAATTTCAATGTGTTGACCTGAATAAACACCCCTCTCTATTTATATAATCTGAGTCTTACATTACACCCTCAATAAAACCCTGTAATGCTTTCCATTAATCAATGGAAGTAATGAATAAACCTTGACAGCTCATAATGACACAGTACACCCCAGCTATGCCAAAAAAACTGACCTTTACCCCATAAACCTAAATATGTCTTCTGCAAATCAGTTATAATGTCTGCTATGAATATGTTTGCCATCACACTTCAGCTTCAGATCTTACATTTTAATTTATGGAATTAATGTCAAGTGTCAAGCACTGAAATTCTTAGTGTGACTCTGAATGAGTTTAATCATGTCTACACGATCAATAAATCCCACAACAAGTTGAACGTTTCTTCACAGATCACTTATAAATTTGTGTGTGTGTGTGTGTGTGTATATGAACCTTACAAGCAGAGTTCCGGAGAGCTAATCTTAACCATCTCACAAATAACCAAGCTTTAGTTATTGCTGCAAAGACCATTAAAAGGCCATACAGGCACCCACCTGCATGCATATCACATCACACTCATATCTATCCATACCTTTGACTGCAAAACACAGTCCTTCTGTCTAGAGTTACTTACAATGTCCCTTAGTAAAACATGAGGTACACCAGAGACTGAGGCAAAACTGCACAGAGATTACATCACATAGGAAAATCCATATTACAGAAGATTAAACTGAACAATCCCTAGGCCTTGATCAGAACTCTGATAAATTACATCTTTGCTTCCGATCTGGTGTTCAGGCAAAAGAGGGCAATAATAACTGGAGAAATCTAGCTGGTAACATTTTCATTTATACACCACCTGTGCATTACAATTCAGCCTAAAACCTAAATGAGCCCTAATTTGAACTTGACTAAATATTGAGCATTGCACCATTATACTTAGTCGAAAATTAACCCTATATACAAACAGGCCTTTAAAAAAACATGTATTTGAAATCTAAAAATGCAAATAGATAAAGTGTTATAAAATAAACACTTAAATGTGTATTTTGGAGGATTTCCAAATGCTAGTTTGAAAGAAGACATGTTATGGAAACAAAATAGCCCAAAATCTCAAAATGGACCAGTGCATGAAAAAACAATGGTCTTGCCTGTACTGTCTTGCTTTAAATATACTATTTATATTACAGTATATATTTTTTTATCTATTTATAATACATTTAGATGACTATTTTTATATTTCATATTTACAGGGATAGTTCACCCAAAAATGAAAATTAAGTCATTTACTCACCTCGAATTGTTCCAAACCAGTTTCTTTCTTCTGTTAAACACAAAAGAAAATACTGTATTTTGAACAATGTTGGTAACCAAACAGTTGACGGTAGCCATTGACTTCAATATTTTTTTCCATACTATGGAAATCAATGTCTACCACCAACTCATACAGTTTTGGAACAACCAGAGGGTGAGTAAATGATGAAATTCATTTTTGGGTGAACTATCCCTTTAACAGGAAATCTAATTTACCATTGACAATTACTCATACATTGCTTTTAAATGGCCTTCAATTGAGAAAGCTTTTCACATATGTCTTTTCAAAGCTATATGGTGTATTTGCGACACCTACTGTATACCAGCAGGAGCTAATGGGACTATGCTAACCAGCACAACCACGATCTCTCAGTTCGGCCTTATTCCAATACATCACAGTTTAGGAGCACAGACTATTAGCAATCTTTTTAGCATGCCAAAACACAGTCTATCATGATTTTCCAGACCTCAGCAAACATAGCATAGTGAGAGAGCTAAGTGGCTGTACATGCAGTCACTCATTTCACATGGGACTGGTCATATCTGCTAAATGACTAAATAAAAAAAATAAATAAATAAAATAACATATCCAGCAGCTCCGAATCCAAAGCTGGGGAGACCAGACATCTTCCCGCCAATTCGGGGTGAGACACACACAGCGGGTGCCTGCCAGCTCCCAAATCTTTCCTCTACCTCCTGCTCTTGAGCACATGTTCTCAATCAGCACTCGCAAAACAAAGACAAGAAAAAGAATTAAGATTTGCCTGGGATGAAAATCTAATGGGGTATTTCTAGCCATGTCAGAGAATTGAAACAAATGTTTGACCACTGCAGCTGCAGGGTGCATTTGAGTCTACTGAAGCTACATTTATAAAACTTTGCCTTGGACAAACAAAGTTAATTGATAAGGTCGGTTGATATCAGCTCCACCTTGATTGTAAATATTTGTTTATAACAAAGTCAGTTTTGGTTTTATGCTTTTATGACAGTGTACTGTGATTTTTTTTATTTTTTTTATATGAATCAGAAGTGGAACTTTGCACAGTAGCACAGTCATCAGACCACACTCCTTCATGCTATAAAAGCTGAAATGTTTTATAGAAGCATGATTCAGAAAAGGGACTTTTCACAGTAGCATGGCTACTTTATGCTCTTAAAGGGATGGTTTATCAAAAAAAAAAAAGTCTGCCATTATTTGCTCATGTAATACTTAACATGTATGCTGTTTTTTCCATGGAACACAAAAGGAAAAATGTAGAAGAATTACACTGATATTTCCATACATTTTTTTCATACATTTCGGGCAAGCTCTGAAAAGGACCAAAAAAAGAGCACAACATCTGTTGTGTACAGGCATCTTTAAAAAAAATCAGTTTACATACATTCCAAATCAAACATCTTAAGTACATTTTCTAAATGTCAATTTAACTTCTGACAGGAAACATTTTAGAGTATTGCAGATGAACAAACATCCTAAAAATTCTGCACTAAAACTCTACTGAATTTACAGCACAGCAGTGCAGTCTAACTCCCAAACAAATGACTCTTAACTGGTTCTTTTTAGCGAATCAAACACATAAAGCGCAACCAGTGTAGTCCCACAAGAATGACTCTTATGGTTTGTTCTTTTTATTACAGCCCAACTCCCACAATAATGACTCTTAAGATTTGATTGTTGATAGTGATTCAAACACATACAACATGACCAGTGTGGTCCGATTCCCTAGTGACTCTAATGGGCCGTTTCTTTATAATGAATCACACACATTCAGCACATTCATTTAAAAAATGTCTTAAGTAGACTGTGAAAATCATTTAAAGTCTGATTACTTCATCATTTTGCAATGGAATTGAACTGTTTTTTCCCCCGAATACACAGTTTCTGCTGGTGTATGAAATGAAACTTCACTCTTTATTCTCAGCACAATGACCTCAGGGCTTATATAGAACCAACAATTACCAAATATGTCCTTATTAAACCTTATAGTCAAAAGCGTGTCATCAAAAATGCTGTATCATCTTCCCTCATACCACACAAACACTTAGCTCATGCCCAAATGATTAACACAAAACTGTTGCAAGACTTACAGTTAGTTTCGACCTAGTCAAACATTGTATTACTGTAGTGAGTTAGTCAGTTAGTTTTGATGAATCAGGGGAATATACTGAAGATGCTGTGGCTGTCTGAACCACAACCTCCCTACATGCTTCAGCTATCATTCAACGGCCTGACCCTCACTATCACAGCATCACCCATACCCACTACAGCCTCACACATATTGAAGGAGTGGAGTAATTACTGCTGCTAACTATGATAAATTGACTGCCTAATTAAACGGGACACTTAAACAAACAGCCTCTTTATTAATCAGTCTTGTTTGCTGTTTTCCACTTTCAAGTGGGCTCTGGCAGCCATTTGTGGTAATTACACTTTTTTCCATGACTGGGATTTGCCACTTTACGCTCAGGGGTGCACCAGGCGTGGGTTCACCCAGCTTTCTTCTCTTCTGGGTGGTAGTGCTCGAGCAGTGCCCTTGAGCTGGGCAGAACATATGGCCAACATTATCCCTCCCATTTTAGCATGGCGTTAAGGAGCTAAATTGTGCAAAGAGTGCATTTTCGTCATGCACAGACCTTTTAAATGAGGAAAATTGATTTTTGCATTTCAAGCTCACCAGTGATTACATTCATAAGGAAGTTGATGATTGTGTCATGAATCAATGCAATGTTTGATATGGATATCAAAAGTTTTTTTTTTGCTTCTTGCAAGATATCTGGATCCACAGTCAAACATCACAATAAATGTCCTTTTATGTCTGACTGAGAGAAGAGTTTGTTTGCAGATATTTAGCAACATATAAAACAGCATTTGGAAAAAATGTAATAACTAAATATATTAAATAAACATAAAATTAATAATGCTTCAAGAGTCAGTGATTCCCAATCCAATTAATTCCCAATATATTATGATTATTAGTAATAGCATTTTTTTTTAAACCAGACCCTTTTACAAATATTGAATAGTCCTTAACACCAAATATAAAATTGACGGTCACTAACAAATTTTGAATAACCTGTCAAGTGTCAAGAAATGCATTGATTTATTTAATTTATTATTAGTTTTTTATTTAGATTGTTTGCCCAAAAAATTGGGGTAGTGAAGCAAAATTGTTACTTATTTATATAAATAAAATTGCTAAGGTGCACATCCAGGGTTATTATCACTGACTACAACTAAAACTAAAAATAAATAAATAAAACACTTAAAATAAACATTAACTGAAATAAAATAAAAACACTTTTAATTTTATTTAACTTTCATTAAATTTCATTCATTTTTGTTTAAATTTGAAGTACTAAAATAACTCTATATATAATAATATAATATATAAATTAAATACACTAAAACTTAATAAAAAAAACCTATACTGATATGTAAAGAAAACAAAAAATAAAATGACAAACTAAAAACTAAAATGACTACAACACTAACTAAAAGTATAATGAAAACAAAATCAAAAAATTAAACTGAATTCAAAATAAAAAATAATTGTAGGCCTATATCAATTACACCAAAATATTGCTGCTCACAACCCAAATATATGAGAAATACAATGCTATACAAAAACAATTTGATTGAAATAAGTACTGTACCACAGACTAATTTAATAATATTCATGATTATACTAAATAATCCACTATATTATGAGGTGAAAGGAGCACATTTCTGGTTTGGTGTCAATTAAACTGTAATGTCAACTATTGTTGCCGGTTTACTAAGTACCACAGCGATAAATCCAGTACGAAACTTGTTAAACGTTTTGCAGTACAAGATGCTTAAACAATAGCAGTAAAACATGTAATATAGGACAGGCATTGTCCTATAATTATGCTGCTGGCCCATTTTTCTCATCAAATCAACCCAGACTAAAAAGGGTCAGACTGTACTTATCCCAGGTTAATTAATACCTGGCAGCAGCGATGCCCCTGTACATTCAGGGAAGGGAGGGAGAGTTGGAGCAGCAGATGGTACCGAGGCCACAGTGACACAGACGCTCTATCACACTTCCTGTTTGGCTCCAGACACCGAATGCAGACACCATATCAACCACCAGGACACAGTTTGGCCCGTATCTGAAGTCACAACATTTTATTCCCATACACGTCACTCCCATGGTTAACCTACATAGACCTTGATTAAATGAAAACGCTGGTTATTGATGTTTGACATTTTCAGCAGTGGAACTGTGACAGTCCTGCTGTCCTGGTACATCAAATGTGAAATTATTACCTTTTAAAGCTTTAAAACTTCTCTTAATGGTCTTTTGAAACAGTCTTGAGATCGGACATGCCGCGTCTTGTGTCCTCCTGCTGATATCAAAAGGCTGATAGGGATCAGATACAAGGTGGAGATGAATCACAGGGAGTGCTGAAGCTTTTAGCTGTTTCATGAGAAATCATTGCGTGATCAAATACATTTTGATGGAAGCCAAAAATATTGCTCATCTTTTAGTCCCTATAAGCAAGCAGGAAGAACAAGGAGAACAATTCCTTCTCATTATATGAGGGGGTTTCAGTCTTTTTGAGGCCAAGGATTTCCAAATATGACGATTGCCTTTGTGGTGAAAGAACACCTTCATAAGAGAAAATATACATTTTCATCTATAAATAACCCATTTATACTTTTTTTTGTTTCCTTGACCTCTGTGCTTTAACTATTTCTTATATCCATCCCTGTTCTCGCTTGTACTATTCTGGACAATGAAACTTATATTGTATTGCTAGAACTTCTTGTGTTATTGCCTCTTTAAGATGAATTGCTTGTTGTATTCCTCATTTGTAAGGTTCTTTGGATAAATTAATAAATATAAATGTTAATGTTAATGTAACTAAAAAAAACAGGCATCAAAATTAAATAATTGCATCAAGCATTACATTATTTTATTTTATTTTAAATTTACTTCAAATTGTTAAATTATTGTCTGGAAAATATTTGCTTTTTATTAAGCTAACAACATATCTGAAATGAACATTTAGAAATATTTTTTTATTTATTTAAAAAATGTTAAAAATGATATAATTTTAATATATTCTTCCCCACTTTTTTAATGTTAACAAATTGTGCAAGTCACTAGAATAAAATCACAATTAGTCTCATTATTTATGATCAGTCATTAGAAAGCGGAATTAAATATTAATATATAAATATATATTTTTATATTTAATGGATGTGAAAGTAAAATAATAATAATAATAATAATAATATAATTATTACATTAATAATATAATAATAATAATTATTATGATTATTATTATTATTATTATTATGTTAAACATTAACATAATGATTAATATTAAATATTAACAACATGAGTACATATTTTAAGTTTTTCAGTCCTAAAAAAAATCAGTACAGATAAAAAAAATTTAAAAAAAATCACTAATGAAAATGAGACAAACAGAAACACAATGCATCATACCCAATAATCACAACCATGATCACTAAAAAAACTGTAGGAATTATTAATTTTGTTAGTATGTCTCTTCTGACTTCACACTGCTGATCATAAATCCTTATGGTGTAAATCTTTACAGTATCCTATATACATGTTTTCATCCTTGATAATATTTCTGAGGATACATGAAGCTATAATAATGTTTAGACTGAATCTTTCAAAGCAAATAATATGAAAACCTAAATCTCACATAACCAGGAATTAGTTGCTTTAGAAATTATTTTACTACTATCGATTTATTAAAGCTTCACTCAATTTAATGCTGGGGAACGGTCCGGTAAGGTTGCATTTATATGAGCAACATATAAAGACGTTGGATAAATCCTTTGCCTGGCACAGGGAGAGTAGATGGAGTTGTTTTGGGGGCCCAGGCTCTTAGAGGGGTGTCCCTGTTTAGGAGGCAAAGGCCCTGTGAGATCCATTGGCATGGAGCTCAATTCAAGTGTGCCAAGAGAGCAGCTTGAATCTAAAACCCTTCCCAGCCTCCATGACTACTCACTCCACTATGAAGCATCAGGCACTGACAGCAGCCATGACGGACTTGGCAGGTGTTGGGAACATGGATGGCGTGCCTGAAAGACAAGAGAGAGGAAAAAGAGAGAGAAAAGAGACATTCTTTGGCACAGACAAACCAAATGAAATCTCTGTCCTGTCCATACTGCATATCAGAAACACAAGGCAATTCTCACTGTAGACCGGCCGTCATATTTTCATTCTCAGCTGATGATACGACACTCAATCAGTCATTTTTGAAAAGAGCCAATAATGGGTGGCAAAAAGACAAAAATATGTGTTGACTGCATGAGGAAACCTGACTCATTTTGAAGATATTCAATGGAGGACTATCAGTTTACTATCTGTTATCACTGAGCAGAACTATAAAAATCATAGTGTGATTTTTAATATTCAGGATTCACAATATTCAGAATCTTTGTAACATGACAACATATTTAGAAAAAGGCCATTATATACAGAATGTATATATCGTTCAAAAGTTTGGGGTCAGTAAGATTTTCTTTTCAGTAATTATTTTAATTAAACAAAAATGCAACAGTTAAAACTTTTACATTATTACAAAAATTATATTTCAAATAAATGCTTGTTCTTTCTATTCATCACAGAATCCTGAAAAAAGGCACCACAGTTTTCACAAAAATATTAAGCAGTGCAACAGTTTTCAACATTGATAAGAAATGTTTCTTGAGCACCAAATCAGCATTAGAATGATTTCTGAAGGATCATGTGACAGTAAAGACTGCAGAATGGCTAATGGCTGCTGACAATTCAGCTTTGTTATCACTTGAATAAATTACATTTTAATATATATTAAAATGAGAAACAATTATTTTAAATTGTAATAATTTGTATTATATGTTGATTGTCATGGAAATTTTCTATTTCAATAAAGGTATGAGACAGTCATACAGTCATTACAGTCATGGCTGCAGAGTGCGACCCCGAATAACACTCTGACTCATCCAATCATAATGCATATTCAACATATGCGTCCATTTAAGGTATCCAACTAGATGTGTATTTAAGTATTTAATGCAAATTACTTTCTAAGAAGCTAGGTATAGAATAGCATTTCTCTTCTCACACTTGTCTTACACACACACACACACATTAAATAGATGTCCTGTTATCTCTCAGCTCATCGAAAACGTCTCCAGGTTACGAATGTAACCATCGTTCCCCGAGGGAACGAGACGCTGCGTCGGAAACGCTTTGGGGAACGCCCCCAGCGTGACCATGCTCTGAATCACATATGAAATCAGTCCAATAGATGGGCGAGACGTCATGGGCGGGTGACGTTGCGACCAGGAAGCTATAAAAGCACGTGCGGTGGCACCGGCGTCAGCTTCTAGGAATGAAGCAAGCGCTCACAGGGATGCCAGAAGTATGGCACTGAGACGCAGCGTCTCGTTCCCTCAGGGAACCATGGTTACATTCGTAACCTGGAGATGTTCCCCTTCAGGAACTCGAGCTGCGTCGGAAAACGCTTTGGGAACGAGTATGCCCACGCGGCCAGACTTACAAATCCCTGCCTAGTGTGGAAGAGCACAGCTAAGGCGAGAGAAAGGAGCCAGGAGTGGCGCAGAATGCAGGAAGGCACCTGACAAAGTAGGCGGGGACATCCCGGTCGGTGCCCTGAAGCGGCGAACCGGCAGGAGATGGCCGAACTAGCTGCTCTAGAAACCTCCGAAGAGGTAGCGAGCCTCTTAGTACCGCTACGTTTCCGGGTGGTGACTGAGAGAAGCGCTCGCCGGAGACCGCTGCGCCCTGAAGCACCGTAGGTGGCAGGGTTGGCATATCGATCTCCTGAGGGCACTGAGGAGAGAAAGGCACCGTATAATGAGGTGTACACCTCTCTTCCCCAGAGGGGCCTGCCCTCCGAAGACCTGAGCCATGGCATCAGGACTCTCTAAGTTGAAGTATCCTATTGAAAACGACGGTCCTCAGACCCGCGTCATCTCCTAGGAGGACCGGCCCTCAGAAGTCCTGGGCCTTAGGCGTCAGGACGTTTTAGCTGAAGACTATCCAGTGGGAATGACGGTCCGCAGATCCGCCTTCCGCTAGAAGCCTTCGGCCCGGGAGCGCCACTCTGACTCTAAATTCTGAGGAGTACTGCTGACGACCTCAACTTCCTCAGAGGAAGAGAGGTAAACACGTGCTCTTACTTGAGAAATTTTTATCCCAAGAGCCCCTGTATATCTAACTTCTCATAGTCAGATAAATACTTCATTTTATTCCTCAGTATTAAATGCAATCAAACAACCAGACGTGTAAACACGGTCTGGTGTGATAAGAACAATATCAATCTCCTCGGAGAAAAATAGCTGCAGCAGCGAGCTCTAACTCAGAGGGGGAAGAAACCGCAGCGCGGGTTTCCGAGCCTCGAGAGAGAGCGCTGGATCTTGGGAGTGCAGGTGGAGAAAGGGCGAGCCGTCTCCAACCCATCCGCTAGATCCATGTGCGATCCCCGCGATCTGAATCGCCGCCGTGCCTCAGCAATAGCGGGACCGCACCGTGAGCTCGCAAGCATGGACACACTCCTCGAAGCGTGCCCGGTGGGAGCGGAGTGTTCAGCGGGGAGAAGCACAATATGCCCCTTATTTCAGAGCTGACTGCGCGAGCTCCGCTCCCCAGTAAATGCTGCTCATAATAATCCCTCCTCAAAAGAGAGCCTACCGAGAGCGAAGCAAGGCAGTAACAAACGCTCGCCATCTGGGCAGTCAGCTCCCTCTAGAGCATTTTGCTGAAGCTTGCATAATGGAGCTTATAAGTGGACAAACAACACTAAATAAGACTCACAAACAGATAGCGACTGACACACACACAGAGCGCTTGCTGAATGACAAAAAGCTGACGCCGGTTCCACCACACGTGCTTTTATAGCTTCCTGGTCATTACGTCACCCG
>NW_015653472.1:201856-207388 GCF_001515625.1 Sinocyclocheilus rhinocerous
ATAAGACTCACAAACAGATAGCGACTGACACACACACAGAGCGCTTGCTGAATGACAAAAAGCTGACGCCGGTTCCACCACACGTGCTTTTATTGCTTCCTGGTCGCAACGTCACCCGCACATGACGTCTCGCCCATCTATTGGACTGATTTCATATGTGATTCAGAGCATGGTCACGCTGGGGGCGTTCCCCAAAGCGTTTCCGATGCAGCTCGAGTTCCTGAAGGGGAACTCAAGCATATTGAAGCAAACTGAAGCACTCAGAGTCAGTCTTTAGTACAGTGAAGCAAATAATACAGATAATAATAATGTACAGAGAACATTTAAGTCCTGAACGGTAGTATAAAATTATATTAAAGAAAATGATAAAAAACTGACTTTGGCATTAGGTGACTTGCCAAAGTATAAGTATAAATATAATATTTTTAAAATAATTAAAAATATAAAAATATATAAAATTATTTTACTACATTCTGAATATTAAACTGTTCCTTGGCTGATTTATAAAAATGTGAATATGTGCTATAAAAATTGGGAAAATGATTTAATTAAATTAGTAAAAATTGTTTTACACACTCCCCAATAATTTGATAGCTTAACCACTCTGGAAGAGGATGGTCCTGTCAACGTTTTCCTTCAAGCAGACCAGAGAGAGCTGATTCTCGGGTAACTTATTACCATTCTTCCATGAGCTAAATTCCCCGCCGATACTTACAGGTCAGCTATGGCATTGTTTCTGCAGCTGGGACGGCTTGTTCACACAGACTTTGAGACACACGAGAGCCTTTCCACATGTATTCTATCACTCTCTGCCACTTTTCCCCCTCAATCTTTCTTTTAAAATTTCACCAGCATATATCATCGTTTGGAAACAACCTGAAAAGATCTACTGCCAGCCCCCATGATGAAGTCTCCCTCCCTGATATGGCTCATTCTCAGCACTGCAAGTGGTTAATAGCTGTTTTCTTTTTCACCGTCTCTCACCTTACCTCTTAAAACCTTCACATGGTAATGATTTTCAGTGTCTGGTTTGATCTGGTACCCCTCCGGCCCATCTGGAACAGTCTAGTCTGTTTTCCCTTTGATTTAATCCTCAGAGAACCATGCATGAGTGTTGCTCATTTATATGTCTACATTGTTTTATTTGAAACTACAGGACAGGAATCCATCGTACAGAGTAGCACAAACTGTATCATGTGAATACAACTTATTTCACTCCCGAGAACGCTCAATATCTAGGATTTTGAAGTCATTTCACTCGAGGGACCAAACAAATTTACACGCATGACCACAGGACATATCAGATTAGTGTCTGAAGTAACACCTCATGAGTGTGCTCAAGCAGAGCATCATATTCCTTCAATCACACTTTCCTGTCAGTGCAAGATCTAAAATTAGTCCAGTGTACAATAACTCATTTTCTAAGTTGCTTTTTGTGATCTCACGAGAATAACTATATTCCCCTACATATCTTCAAAAGCAAACATCCTCTCAATCAGAGGATGAAGTTGTGAGATCCTGCATAGGAGGCTTAACATTCTCTGTGCAAACATTTACATGTTAATTATGCTCTTGTCATACAGCACAAATGGGTACCAGTTCAACGGCTATTTAAGACAGGAGACCTTTACAGAGTTTTTGTTTCGTCTTCCTAGACTAAACTAACAAAGAACAGTCCATGTCAAATATGCACACTGATGCTACTCAGAGCAGAAATGGCACCATTATATGCCAGTTACTTTATGAGTAGGAGTCATTAATCTTAAAAAACAGACTGGCTTCTTAATTCTGTGGCTGACAGACAGAACAGAGTGTGAGTTTTGAGGTCTCATTCATCCTCTGATTGGGTGGTTAGGTAACAGGAGATCCTGTATTCAGAGAACTATAACAGGAAAAACTTTTTACACTTTTATGATGTATGATGCAATTTCAAGTTTTCCTTTCTCTTTGGAGTGTTACAAGCTGTTCGTGCATAGATAAGACCCCTAAAATTGCAAAGACTAAAGTCTCAAACCCAAAGTAATAGTCTTTATAAAAGTTAAGACTCATCCACGCCCTCCTAAAATGCCTCGTTTAAACATGCCCCCACGTGTCTACGTCAATGTGTGGGAAAATTTGCATAACACCACCCAAATGTTTATGCAAAGAAAGAAGGCAGAAACTTTTATTCTCACTGTAGTATTGTTGCTGCCGCCGCCATGTCGTTGGAGATGATGTGTTTTGTTGTGAAAGCAAATATACTTTGTTTGGCCTTCCAAAAGAGGACACAACTAGAAATCAGTGGTGCGGCGCAATATGCAACGCGTAAAAAGACAGTACGAGTCATTATAATCAGTAATTATGTCCCCACTGGATGCAACAAATGCCTCGTTTGTAATGGGTTTTATTGGTTTTGTCTCATCGCTCTGGGACACGGCATCACAGTATGGTAAGGAGCGTCACACGCTTGAGGTATTCGGCCAATCATAACGCACTGGATAGCTGGCCAATCAGTGTACACCTCGCTTTTCAGGCCGATGAGCTTTGTAAAAATCGATGTGTTTCAGAAAGGCGGGGCATAGAGGAGCAACAATAATGTACAGTATGAGGAAAATAATTTGTTTTTTTAACCTTAAACCGCATAAACATAATGCATTACACCATATACACAAAATAATGTTCTTTTTAGTAACGTCATATGACCCCTTTAAACTATGCTTCCTGTGATCTGCACCCGAGGCCAATGAAGCCCAAGCAAAAAGTGAAAATGTTTCTAAGGTGTGTTAAAGACACCATTTGCATGGTTTCCTGGAGCTCAAAAAAATAAGCATGGAGCTAATGCCAAGGTCATGGGTTCAATTCCCAGGGAATGCATGAACTGACAAAAAACAGCATGCCTTCATTGCAAAAGGTTGCTTTGAGTAAAAGCATCTCTCCAAAGCATGAATATAAATTTGTAATAAAAGTGCATTTTAGTGGTTAAGAGCTATGCATTTCACTGCATTCCGCTTTGCCTAGTCACAATTACGGTTTCACACCAACAGTTTATAAAAAAAATCATGGTATTTGTCCATGTGAGACATTTATTTTGCAGTCTACAATGAAGACATCCCACATAGGACATATCATCGAGTTGGAATGGGCCATTCTGTCCCTTTAGCGTCCCACTGGTCGCCTTCTAGATGAAAAGATCACTGAGATTTGACTTTCCGATATGACATGCAACCCACACTACTGCAACATTCACTGTAAATTTCAATCTGTTAACTTTACTTGAAAAATCTTGTATCTTAAATCTTAAATCTTGAAAAAAGGTTACTTAGTATATTCAAGTTTTCATAAATTGGCTTCTAAGTAAACTTGAATATATTGAGCAACCTTAACTAGATTTAAGATAGAAGATTGCAATATTTTTTTTCAAGTAACATTAACATATTAAAATTTACACTGGCAACACCCAGCAGACACTCTATAAATGCTTTTACAAGGTTAATTCCTAACTTCTGGGGCCTGTTTCATAAAACAAGTTTACCAAATAAGCCAGGTTTATTTCAGTTAGTCTTATTGTCAGCTGATCAGACTTATTGTCAACTGATTTGGTTCTAAATAAGTCAGACTAACTGAAATAAGCCTGGCTTATTTGGTAAATTTGTTTTATGAACCAGGCCCCTGGTATTAAAAATATATATATAAAATAATAATAATAATAATAACACTAAATAATAAATATTAGCACCAATAATAATACTTTTTTTATATATTGGTATTATTTTACCAGTTTTAATTCCATTTCACAGATTTTCTCCCTAAATTTAGCATAGTAAATATTACAAAAACAAATTTTAAAAGTCCACAAACTCTGTCTGGGCCTGTTTGTAACAACTGGTTCAAAGCGTCATAAGGTGACAGAGACAAAAAGTGGATACGCATCATGTACTATTAGTACATGCTGAAGAAACAAATACAGAATAGCAAGTTCCTTGAAACATTACTTCAATTCATCACAGTAAAGTCCACTGAACCTCCTGAACCTACAACAGTTCTTCAACCGATAACACATTTCTTCAGTTGTAAGCCAACTTGGACCCATTTCTATCATAAAACGTATACACAGAAACTCCCAACCTTCACCATTTTGAAAATATTAGAGGGAGGAATGTGCCGTTCCAGACACCCAAACAGCATGCTGTTCCAGCCAAGCTGCATACTTGAGATGAGTGACCTCATGCTGAAGCTCCGATGCTCTGTGTACGCAAACACATTGCCATGGCAACCGCCAAGTCAGGATGACAGTGGGAACATTGATATGAAAATCCATTCCATTACACACAGCAACTCATTTACCTTGGGCTTGACATTAGCCGAAGATTGCTAACCTAAAACAACTGTCAGAGGAGATGCTGTTTGCTTGGAACAGATTTTCCTTGTTCTCGTCTCGCTCCAGAGTTGTTATGTCTACAGATAAAGTTTCCAGTGTTTATGTTGGAGAAATGAATAAAACGCTTACTGACATCAACAAAATAAGTTACTGAAGAGAAGCTCTTTCAAGCAGAGAAACAGACGTAGCCTGTTGTTGGTATAGGGTCACCGTGTATCATCCAATTTAATTTCCGACTCTGGTGTTTTTTTAAATAGTGCAAACATTCTACATTAAAAAAAATGATTTTTGCTTGACATTTTATCCATTTGACCATTTTATGCTGGGTTACAATAGAAGTAATTTTAACCCACTTTGTATCGTTATGTTGATAGTATTAAGGCGGGCGTACACGGTGCGATTTTTGCTGTCGTACGAGCTCGCAGGCGATTTTTTTCTCTCGGGTGAAAATCGCCGATGCTCGCATGGTCGCGGCTCGTACCGTGTGAGAAGAATTACGGGCCGATCCGAGACGTTACGAGCACCTCCCGTCCTCCCGATAATTTTCAAACATGTCAAAAAAAATCGGATGCTGTATGTGCGGTTGAACGAGACGATTTGGCCATCCATCTGAAGCTGACCAATCAGAAGATGACAAAAACCATATAGTCTATAATAATTTTAGTTTAATTATACAGTTCTATTTTTTATTTGTTATTCCGAATGTGCCAAATTTGCCGTTCAGCTTTATGAATGAATATGCCTGTTGTATTTCCGGCAAAACGAGCAGAAATTCAGAAATGGCCTACTCCCTCGAGTTCTTTATGAAGAACAGAAAGTCCATGCTTTTCTCTGCTTTTCAGCCATTCTCTTTGCCATGTCCTTTGTCTTCGTTTTTTGTTTTTTTTTTGGATGTCACAAGCCATAGCTGCCACAAAGAAAACTATTTCGTCCTCAGAATCCATATTTTTATGAATGGCGCGAAACGTAATGCGTAAACCGTAGTAAATTCGTGTCGTGTGTGACTGCCTCCGTACGATTTTCGGATAAACTCAATCGTGACATGTGCCAGAGCTCACGAAGTTCCGACCTTCAGAATCGCACCGTGTACGCCCGCCTTAAGAAGTTCGTAAAAACTATCGTACGACTGATCTTAATATTACGGTCTGTTTCCCAAAAGCATCGTAACTTAAGTA
>NW_015653472.1:207566-207743 GCF_001515625.1 Sinocyclocheilus rhinocerous
GCGGTTCTCGTTCTCGAGTCAAGAACCGGTTGCATTGGTTTTCGGATGATACTGCGCATGCGTGATTCAGCGTGAAGCATCCGAACAGATTGCCTTGACTGACACAGCCCGTCTGAACCGAACTGGTTCTTTTGTGGCGCTTTTCCACTGCATGGTACGGCACGGTACGGTTCACTT
>NW_015653472.1:211029-219336 GCF_001515625.1 Sinocyclocheilus rhinocerous
TAGAGGCGGCGCAACTATAACGACATGTGAATAATCCCGCCCACTCTAAAGCGGTACTGAACTGCAGTGGAAACGCAAACCGTGCCGAACTGAGCCGTACCGAGCCGAGTCGTACCACGCAGTGGAAAAGCGCCATTGGACAACTGATTCTGTGCTAATGTTATGAGCGCGGGTAAACCGAAGACTTGAATGAAGGGCAATCTGGCGAAACGTAAATTTATTTAATAACAAATAAATCGCAATGGATTATGTATAGTAGGCTAAGTGGATTATGGTTTATGCACTGATGACAACTAATTTATTTACTTTATATGCACATCACTGCCTGTTACTGTATTTGGGTGCTTAGTTTCAAAACTTATTTGTAAACTTTTCAGATCATGATTATGATGTTTTAACTGACTGAAGTTATGATTACGGACTTTATATATTTGAATGTGTATTTTCATCCCGGCCCGGGACGATAGACTTGATATTACGTCATCGCGAATGACGTCATTATTACGTTAGGGCGTAAAAGAACCGATGAACCGGGTGTTAAAGGTTCCTACCTTTTTCCTGTTTTCTGTAGTCATATAGCACAGATTTATCAACTTTATTATTTTTTTTTTTTGCATTTCTACTGCAAACACAGCCAACTTTTATTAAAACCATTTTGACAGCAGTGAACTAACCCTTTATTGGCAAGACAGACAAATCAAGTTGTCAAATCAAGGCTTTCAGTTCATGTCTGTTAGCTTTGACCCTGAAAAGCAGATATATACATATTTAAATGTAGTCTTCACTTCTAAAAACAGTGATGACTTATCCTGTACAGACTGCTGTCCAAACAAATGTCCCACCCCCCAATACCATTTGCAATTGCAAATCATGATTCATGTCTGTAACAATTAAATGTGAATTTAATAAATAAAATATTTTTAAAAATCCCAGCCAAACCTCCTGTTTCAATTGCAAAAAGATATAAAATGGAAAATAAGAAAAAATAACTTCGTTTTTTTTTTTTAGGAGAATAAAAACCACAAACAGAAAAGATGTCAATTATAATCAACTTTATTAGATAGTTACCAATATTATCTACATCACTGAATACAAAGAGAATGGTGGTCTGCAGGCAGAAAGGATTTAAAAACTGAACCAAACTATCCCCCTCATGCTCAGCAAAATGGCTGCCAAACATGAACTACATTTACACATCTAAAAGACTAGAATGGGGAAAAAAAAAAAAATCTGGAAAACAAATGACATTCAGCAATCTTACCTTCTCTGCATCAAGACTTTAAAAGAGCAAAGAAACATCAACATTTGCCTTAGTGTCACTTTTGACATGGTTATCTCATAGACAAGGCACCACACAGCAGTGTCACTATTCCATCCTTGCTTTTCTCAACAAATCAACAAGTTAAAAACAGTCCTCAAGAATAAAACAGGCAAACATTATTTGTAGGATATGGGTGTTCACAGGATTTTAGGGGCCATTACAGAAAGCACGCTATACAACCTCTTTTTGATTAATGTATGCTACATAGTTTCACAGTGATGCAATATTTAATTTAATATAAAAAGGACTTCAAATCATGGCTTTCTCTTAATATACCAGTATCACGAGCCAGGCACTTCAGATATTGCAGTGTGAACAGAGGAGAGGAACTCGTTGAGTAATTTAAAAAGCTAGCATAAAACTAGCTGTGGTTGTTTCCATGAATGCTAGTCTCTCAACTCCCCCCTCACAGACACAGACGTCAAAGACTGTTTTTCCAGGTCAGACAGTCAGACTTGCAGCTAAAACCAGGCTATTTTTAACCTGCCAAGAGTGAGCAAGGGAAGACATTGTAAGTGTTGTCTACTTGCTAACCTGCTAACCATGGTGATTGACTCAGCTACTTTATTATAATGACTGCAAGGGTAAGGACAATTGAAAAACGTATAAAAATGTCTATCAACATAAAAACTTGCTGGTTGTTAAGCCTAAAGGTCTTGAGAAGGTAATGTATTTTGCATTGCCTGCAGAGTCGCTATATGGACCCTTATGTTAATGACATGATACAAGAAAGCTTAAGGTATGCGCCCCCCCCCAAAAAAAAAAAAAAAAAAAGGGGGAGGGACTTTAAAAAAAAAAAAAAAAAAAGGGGGAGGGACTTTAAAAAAAAAAAAAAAAAAAGGGGGAGGGACTTTAAAAAAAAAAAAAAAAAAAGGGGGAGGGACTTTAAAAAAAAAAAATAAAAAAAACATAAGGAAAAGGCCCTGATAAACAGCTGAAGTTTCACTAAGCCAAGATTAGAGAGGAGAAGGGTTCTTGTTTTCGTATCTGCCATTAGATTCCGGCGGAAGCCTTCAGGGTGGATTTCCAGTATATGAGTGAAGCAACGAGAGACCATGCCACACTTGATCCTGAAAGCATCAAGCAAGAGACGTCCTCAGTCTGATTTGTAAAAAATATTGTTGGTACCATGCCCAGTGACCAAGAATGGCACCGAAACCAAACAAAGACGTAATGAAACAGGCTTGCCAGAAAGATTAATCCCAGAGAGAAATACAGGTGGACACTATGCCTTGAATGGTAGTAAAGGCACTACAAATCATCATTGGTAGAGCAAGTAGTTCTTAAGGGAAGCAGGTAAGGGCAGTCCATGGATTTCACTCAGTCGCTCTCTTCCCAACGCGACCCGCACTGAGCGCCTACAGAGGTCCATTAACGGCAGAGGTTCAGCTACAGGGGGTGAAAGACAGACAGAAATTCATTATTAGGATCACTCACAAATACTGCACAAGCTTGTAAAGCTAGGTGTAGGCTGTCCTTCCTAAGATCTTGGGGTAAATGCCAAATGCCTGAGAACAGTGGGTGTTTATATTGGAAGGGGCGTGTCTGTTGGGAGACTTCAACAGTGCGTTCAAATCAAAGGGCTAAATTTAGGCTAAAAAAAATGACTAAATTACTTTTTCATATAAAAAAAATAAGATCATAAGTGCACCTCAGGAAAAATTATGAAATAACTTTAATCCATTTCATAACCATTTTAAGAGCAAGCATGTGTTACTATAACGTTATGATTAGGATGTTGTCGAAGTCCACGGGGCCAAAATTTCTTAAAAGTTGAAGAAATATTAATTTATGTATGATATTTGACCCTTAGGTTACAAAACTGACAAAAGCAATTCATCAGCTAATGCTGAGCGAATAAAGACTGCCGATTTTGCTTTTACAATTACCAAGAGAAGAAACTGGGTCCAAAAAAAATCATACAGTGTGCACCTGGCTTAAAGCATTACAAGTTTCCCCACAGGTCCCCTTTAGTCCAGCCATATAACAACCCCAAGTATAACCTCTGTTGACCGCAATTATGAGGAATGCATTAAAGGCACTGACACAAGACAGATACAAAAGGAAGCCAAGTCCTTGGAGTCAGAGGCTGAGTAATACTCTGGCTACTCTCACACATAGAAGGGATGAGAATTCTCCAAAAATGGGAACACCTGTGTCCTGAACTGATGCATTAAGGCTGCAGCAATACTTCCCAGACCTTCATAAAATGTTGCTAAACATGGCACACTCAGGAAAGACATTTAAGAGTCATTCCATCACCTGATGGCATGCAAAACATCAAGGTGATAAAACATGTATTCCATTGGACAGGGCATCATGAGTGGCCCGGAGACTGTTTCCACTGAGAGTAAAGTGGGTTACAGCTGTCCCCAAGAAGCCCAGACATGAGTAAGTCTAGCCCTCACCTGCATCCTTTCATTATATGACCACAGAATGATAACATCACGAGAATGTCCTCCAAAACTGACTCATTACAGCATGCTGGGTTGCAGAAATGAGTCAGATTTGCAGAAACTACTAGCAAAAACATTATGTAACCGTGAGAATGCACAATTTTAGGAAAGACATTTCACACTAGCTAGTTCTCATTTGCATGACGGAGTAATATTTATAAACCTTTGGCCTTTACCTTTTCTACTCAAGAAATTAAACTGGGGGGGTGTGCATACTATCAGTGTTGGCTTCTGCATCAGCCATATCAGCTATCTAGAGCAAGGGTTTTGTTAAACTTTTTCATGCAAAGGACCCCTATTCCTAAAATATAAAAAGGCAGCTATACATTTGTGTAAAAATTTTTACAGTGCAAGTAAAATATTAGGTGTGATAAAGACATGTTCCCAAAACTTAAATAATTGGCTTTGACTTCAATATACTAATGTCAAAGAGAATTAATATTGTCTAGAACAATTTACATAAATTCAAATTCATTTGTATCAAATACACATAGTATTATCATAAAATCCAAAGAACGCTATAAAATACTTTAAAATATAACAAAACTGCATTAAGTTTTGTAAATTTTTAACTGTTAAAACTATGGTTGTCACTAGAATGAGTGACCTAACAATGTCAGATTATGAAAATGTTAGGATTTTAGTAATAAGTGAGAAAATTATTTTAAGTGAACAATGATTTTTTTTTTTAATTACACATTTACTCACACTATCAAATCCTAAAACAACAACAACAAAAAAATTACGTTTTAGTCATCGAAAAGACTGGCATAACAGAGTTTTGAAACCGACTCGGTGAAATAACATGCTTCTGTTAAACAGGCATAGTTCTCACAATCTCAAATAATTGGCCTGGCCAATCACTACTTCTCCGTTTAACAAAAGCTTGCTGCTCTATAATAATGGATGAAACGACTTATATTTATAATAGCAAGAAAGTCTGTTCTTAAATGTTCCACAGGTAGTGGAATCTGATGAAAACTTAAGGACAGAGCAGAGCAAAGCAGCCAGTTTAATGATTAGCTTTCAGGACGTGTGCAAGATAATGAATAATGTCATGGTCTTTATCAGGTAAACAGAGCTGGTTTCACGTAATTAAAGGATGAGAGACAAAGCCTTCCAAAGACACTAGCTCCAGCCACTTTCAACGTTCAACAAATGACAGCGCTAACCTTGTTATTCAAGAGACGACTGAAGGAGCCATGCAAAAACAGACAGATAACATAGGCAAATTCAAACAAGCAGAAAGGATGATACTTACGATCAAGTCCATTGATGTACCGGATTCGGATTTCACAGTGTCCCCACACAGCACTCACTACAGGGTATAGCTTCTTTCCTTTGAGTCCTCTGAAAGCAACCCCTAAATATTGTCCGTCAACGATAAAACTTAAAGTCCCCTCATCCATGTCCAGGACCACCAAAAATGAGTCTGGGACAATAAAGGTTTCATCAGGCTCAAGAAAAGCTGGATACGTCCTACTGGGCTGGTTCTTGCCATCGTGATGGAGTTTGTTACGTCCCAGGTCCCAGCCCCAGGACTCGCTATTGTTTCCTACAAGTGCAGTGTATCCTACAGAATGCAGCGGGGCTTCACCCGTCGCCACGCCAACAACTGCATGGGTGCCCCGCTGGCGCATGGCCCAGCTGATCTCCCACACATGCAATCCCCGTGTGTATCCCACTTGGCCCCGAATAGCATCTGTACTCTGCGCTACAGGGTGCCGGTGAAATATGAGTTTATTTTCCTCTTTAACAAAGATGTTTAGCGACCGGTCATCGTTGTTCCACGAGTGCTGAACTTGGACTTCCTGTGAGGCTGATGGCATGTCCAACAACATATCCAGGCGGGAGGGCTTAGTGTAGTCCAGGGCCTGCAGTTCTAGCTTGAGAGGCCGAAACGCCGGGTCCCGCATGTCCACAGTCTTTATGCCTCCCGGAACCTTCTGCCCCATGCTCTGGGTGGTCTTATTAGCACCTTATTCCCCCTCTTGTTACAAAACCGGGTAAATAACAGAAAGAAGGCAGTCAGGGTCCACTCCTTCACCTATGCCCCTCCGCCAATAAGGAGGCCAAGGCCGCTGTTTTTATGCCAGTGGTTGCTGGGAAACCAAGTCAAAGCAGCTGCTCGTTAAGCTCACCTAGGAAGATTAAAGGGAGATAAAAACGAGAGGCACAAAGTTAAATGACTGGGATAAATCAATGTTTTCACTGCCTTTACCCATAACACAACGTAAAAATTTTGTAAAATAATAATAATAAATATATTATTATAATAATAATAATATTATATATTATTATAAGAATAATTATTATTGTTATCATGATCTTGCACATTACTATTAATATAAATATGTAGAATTATAATTAATATTATTTCATATATTATTATAATATTGTTTATAATATACACAATTATGAATGATGATTACTTAATATACTAAATTTAATATATAATAATTTATCTAATTTGCACATTAAAGAATATTATATATTAATAATATTCGTTTAATATATACCATTATAATTCATATAACATACATTTTAGATCATTAATAATATTATTCTATTAATTCATTTGATATTATAATATATATATATATATATATGTGTGTGCATGCACAACAAAACCAGCCATAAGGGTCAATTTTTCGAAATTGACATTCATACATCATCTGAAAGCTGAATAAATAAGCGTTCTATTGGTGTATGGTTTGTTAGGATAGGAAAATATTTGGCCGAGATACAACTATTTGAACATCTGGAATCTGAGGGTGCACAAAAAAAAAAAATCTAAATCGAGAAAATCGCCTTTAAAGTTGTCCAAATTAAAGTTCTTCGCAATGCATATTACTAATCAAAAATTAAAGTTAATATATTTACAGTAGGAAATTTACATAATATCTTCATGGAACATGATCTTTACTTAATATCCTAATGATTTTTGGCATAAAAGAAAAATCTATAATTTTGACCCATACAATGTATTTTTGGTTATTGCTACAAATATACCCCAGCGACTTAAAACTGGTTTTGTGGTCCAGGGTTATGTTACCATCCATCCATCCATGTATGTAAATAAAATAAATACACACTGTATTACATACATTTATATACAATATAAATGATAAAGAAAGTAGCAAATGGATAAGCTGCAAAAACAATTTTTACATGCCCTCTATAAACTCGGCTATTTGATTCTGTAACAAAACAATCCTGAACTAAGGTTACACATTTTGTAAGATTTTAATGAGAAAACACCACCCGATTATCTTGATTCGGCTCACGCTTGAGAACACACACAAAGTCAATCTACACCCCTCTAGAAACTCAGACAACTGTGGACTGTTAATAACACAGCAACTGTATTATTCTGTCAATTGCATGCTCAATGCCTCACTTGTGAGCATTACAATATGGTTTATTGGTCCAAGGCCCTTTTCAAGCCCATTACATCACATGACAAGGAAGAAAAGAAATACATTTCTAGCTTTACCACAACCAACCCACTTCCGTTGACCATTTCACACAATGCCCTTTAAAAATAGGAAATAAGGGAGGGAAAAAGACAGGCCATTTCCTCTTTTAAGCTTGTCTAGTCTGAAGATAACAGGAAGAGCAATAAGAAGTCGGTCTTCAAGAATATGGAGCCAAACGGTTTTCAGCAAAAACTGCAAATTCAGGTAAGCAATAAATAGCCAGACAGGGTCAGTGGCAAAAGAGTCTATGAGGAGGGGGGTTTCATTAAACATGCTTGGAGACCTTGGAGACTCAGTGCGTGAAATCCCCAACCCAACACAATTCCTGCCCTCCTAAATTAAAATCACATTTATCACATTTAATGGGGGACGGACGGACGTCATATTAAAAGTTGAATGTTCTTCCCGTACGGTGCATAAAACTGCTAATAAAAAAAAACAAAAAAAAAAACAGCATTTCATAAGCTGCTGAAGCGCCCCAAGGGTAATTGATTTGTAGACAAGAGTTCACGGAGGAGCATCTTAGCCCTTTCTCTGATACAAGTAAACACCCTTTTAAATGGGTCACGCCTCTCCGCCGCTGGCCTACCCGAGGCAGAGGAACACCAAGAACACCAAGAAAAGTTTGTGAATGCCAAACAATACAGTCTTCAATAGCTGTCCAACCTTTACAAAGTAAGAAAAGTAAGAAATTGCACTCTCTCTATGCAAGGAGCAATTAAGCTCCGTGGCAAAGCACCAACACACACAGACAACGAACTTACAGTTGTCAGAAACCAATGACCATTTTAAATGATATCACCTTATTGCATGATATTTAGGGGTGAGGTGATGTCATTCAGCAGGATCGTCTCCACTCTTTGCACGGTTTTGACAGAGTGCCTGGCCTGTGAGATGGAGGTGACACCATGACAATTTTTTATTTTTAGGGTTTATGAGAAGGGGCTTTGCAGGTGGTTTGCCCCCCTCTGTGCAGAGCTGATTGAAATGTGAATGGGGGTTCTGGGGGATTTGTTGGGCCTGGGGAACAGAGCTGGCTTTTGTCTTGACC
>NW_015653472.1:221406-227774 GCF_001515625.1 Sinocyclocheilus rhinocerous
CATATTAAAAGTTGAATGTTCTTCCCGTACGGTGCATAAAACTGCTAATAAAAAAAATAAATAAAAAAAAAACAGCATTTCATAAGCTGCTGAAGCGCCCCAAGGGTAATTGATTTGTAGACAAGAGTTCACGGAGGAGCATCTTAGCCCTTTCTCTGATACAAGTAAACACCCTTTTAAATGGGTCACGCCTCTCCGCCGCTGGCCTACCCGAGGCAGAGGAACACCAAGAAGTGGGTGGAAAGTTTGTGAATGCCAAACAATACAGTCTTCAATAGCTGTCCAACCTTTACAAAGTAAGAAACATGTTCATTTGCACTCTCTCTATGCAAGGAGCAATTAAGCTCCGTGGCAAAGCACCAACACACACAGACAACGAACTTACAGTTGTCAGAAACCAATGACCATTTTAAATGATATCACCTTATTGCATGATATTTAGGGGTGAGGTGATGTCATTCAGCAGGATCGTCTCCACTCTTTGCACGGTTTTGACAGAGTGCCTGGCCTGTGAGATGGAGGTGACACCATGACAATTTTTTATTTTTAGGGTTTATGAGAAGGGGCTTTGCAGGTGGTTTGCCCCCCTCTGTGCAGAGCTGATTGAAATGTGAATGGGGGTTCTGGGGGATTTGTTGGGCCTGGGGAACAGAGCTGGCTTTTGTCTTGACCACATTTAATACTTGTGCAAAACAGGGCTTCCCTACTTTTTCTTTAGACTTTTTCTGCTCCTGTAAAACCTGTGATCTGCCGAAATTCCAACCTTGCACCTACTTGGATGCAAATCTGTACTTCTAACTTAAGAATTCCCTATGTGCCACTCATAAGTGCCTGTAAAAATAAATAAATAGAAATGGGAGTGCATCACACATTTCCTCTTTACATTACGTACAGTAGTCCGGCCAACAAGTAGCTGCACAAATGTCCACCATAGTTAAAAAAAAAATTAAAAAAAATATATATATAACGAGCTTATAAAGCCAATGTCTCTTGTTTTGTTTTTTTCTTCGCTAAAAGTGCAGGATGTATTTTCAAGATGAGGGGTGCCACTCTGAAACAGAGACGTCATCTTCAACAGGTTCTAATCATGACACTGAGGCATCTGGCAGGCAGCTGTGAGTGAAGGGCAAAGCAGGACCGAGAAAGTAGATGACGACAAATCATGGTGTCAACCCAAATGTCACACAGATGCTCTATTCAGACAGTGGGCAGACGGGGTGAAAAATGGCAGACAAACGGCACTTTAACACCGCTCGATTAAAGAAACGCAAAAACCGCTTACCTGAGAGACTAACTAAACCCTAGAAGATATTCAAAAATAAATAAATAAAAATTAAAAAAAACACATTCAAGTTATCCTCACATAAATGGTTTTGTTATTCACACTGTAAGGGAGACCAAAAGCTGCATCTGAGGGGGTATATAATGCACCGGCATGAAAACGGCATAAACGCAGAAGCTACAACAGCACAAATAATGTTACAAAATGGTTTTAAATATCAAACAATGTTGGAGCAGAGACAGAGGGTTGCGCATAGTTCATACCATTCAAAAAGCTGTTGTGCTCATGAGGACCTGGGATCAATATGGGTCATGTCTCGAACCCAGTATCCCCCTCTTTCTCCCACTCCACTTTCCGGTCAACTTTCCCATTTAAAAAAAAAAAGGCAGTAATACAATATTTAAGTTTGTATAATAAAGCTAATAAAATATATATTTTTAAATTAAGATTAAATTATACACATTTATTGGCTTTTTAATAATATTTTCACAAAATTGAGGCAATAGCCTCTAAACCTCAACTCAGCTGTGCATTTATAACGTACACGCACACGGACTAAATTGCATATTAACTAATGGAATTTTTTTAATGCATGGGGATTAAATTGCTGACACTTATGATGTTCATAATTACACAAGTTCTCTAAATGCTTTAATCTCTGCTTTTTAGAAAAACAGGTTTGCAACGGCATAAAACATCAATAAACCAACAAGACAAAGCGTGAGCAATAAGTTTGAGGAAAAGCACATAAGGCCTGATTTGTATTGAAAGATAAGGGCGTCTTTATATTGACACTCCCTTCACGAACTTGGACTCACCCTGGATTAAAGCAATCATATTGTTCAGTTGTCTAACAGGGTTCTGTGGGGATGACAGTTGTCGACACAGCAATTATGAGAGAACAGGAGCGCTCTAAACCAGTGCTTACCCACTAGACAAGTCCAACAGCTCTATGCAGAGCCACAGCAGGTGCCATCCCGTTTCATGCTCTAACAGAAAATGACAACACCCCTGCACAAATACACACCATAATGCAATCTGATAGGAATCTTCTGAACGTTGCTAAATAGCACACACTCCTGTATTCAAAACAGGCCTATGTGGAGACCAAAACTGGGTGATGCGGTTTCTGTCATGATGATGGTAGGGGAGACCTCCTGTTTTTGACGGCCCTGTGTTCCCCACCTGAAAACCAAGTCTATATTTTGGAAATGAGTCACATCAACTCGGAATAGACTGAATATTATATGAAAACAAAATTGCTCAGGGTTTAGATTTTTAAAAGAACACCGCAACCATAAAGGGGCTGTTCACACACAAATTAAAACTCATTTACTCACCCTCATGTCGTTCCAAACCTGTATGACTTTCTTCTGCAGAACACAAATGATATTTCCCAAAAAAATTATAATAATAATTATTATAATTTCCAGTGTTGTTTTGGACCCAATTGACTTTTATTGGATGGACAGAAAGAGTTGAAGCAAAAACATTTTTGTGTTCCACAGAGGAACGTCAGTCACAAAGGTAAAAGGTGCTGCAGGACAGGTTGATGTAAAAAGCCACTTGACTTTATGCAAGTATGGGGAAATACTGTATATGAAACCAGGAAGCGAGAAGCATGGGTGTAGAATACGTGTCGTGGGTGACAAGTGTTCACGTAGAGGTTTTCAGGGACCAGTGTTAAATCTAGATTTAAATTAAAAGAGAAAAGATAGTCCATGCATGACCTGGCGTTTTATTCGTATCCAAAATGAGGCGATGTGAACATTATGGAGCGCTAAACACTAATGCAGTGTACGTTTCATTTATACTTGAAGCCGGAGGACGATCTCGCACAAAGTCCAAGACGGACTCATAGAAGTAATAACTGTTATGACATGCCAGGAAATCCCTAATATGGACAAAGGCATCCAGCTATCACTGTGGGTAAGCTGAATAAAAAACGTCAAGACAGTACATGCACGATCGCAACAATATATGGTTTGTGTGTGTTTTTCCAAGTCATAATGCAGTGCTAACTGACATAGCATTTATTACAGTAGCCTATAGAAACTATAAAATAAATGTTCTGCCTTGTGATAAAAATGGAAAGAAATTGTAGTATATGAACAAATCATAAAATTGCCATTAGGAAAATATAGGTGAAAAAAAATTTGAATACAAATGATTGGTTTTTGTCCAGCAGTGTATTTAGCCAATTAAAGGAGTTGAGAAAAAAAAAAAAAAAAACCTGTCAACCTGGCGAGAAGAAACTGAGACACCACATACGAAAATTAAGATGTTAAATCACTACGACATCTGCCAAATATCACTTCCTTAGACATACTCATCATGAGCAGACATGAACGGCTGCTGAAATCCCAATGCATGAAAAGTTCTCACCCTCAACTGCACCAGTTACCAGATATGAAACTATACTTCAACTAAGCAGAACTAAAAATAGATTTTGTACAGCTCAGCATTCCTTAGATTACAGTACCGGCTGCATGTCAAGACCTGCAGTATTGTTAGCCTAATGAGTTATTTTACCAAATTAGTGAAGTTACATAAGCAAATTAAACGCTCAGTGTAACAAAGGCAATAGAACAACAGATCATACAGTTCACAAAGAACCCCAATGATCTTCATTTATCCGACAGTACTGGGAGCTTTAGGTTGCAACAACAAAATAGCAAAAGTTATTTAAATGGCCTCGATCCCCCTTGAAAGTGAAAATAAATTTGCCAAACAAAAACACTTTTCTGAACAAAACATTCATGCTGATATTCATTCAGAAGGGCAAAATGACTAAGCTTTTGATCACAAATGCAACTTTGAGCATAATAGACTTATGTTAAGATAAGAGAGAAAAACATTAAGTCTTACCGATCCCAAACTTTTGAACAGTAGTGTATATTTTATAGATGGAGTGAGAGAGTGAGACAGTAAAGCATCTTGGCAATTGACTCTTAAGTTTAATCATTTAAAAAAAAAAAAAAAGTTTTACAGTCAGATACCATAACATTAAAGGATTAGTTCACGTTCCAGAAACGATTGGAAAAGGACCAATCGTTTCGCTACACAAGACCCTTATTCCTCGGCTGGGATCGTGTAGAGCCCTTTGAAGCTGCACTAAAACTGCAATTTGCACCTTCAACTAGGGCTGGACAATAATTCAATATCAATATGTATCGCGATATTTTTTTTTTTGTTCAATTTTTTTGTTTTCTGCAGCGACTCGGAGCACTTTTCATACCCTTTTTTCTGGCTGAAGCACATTTGTTTCAATCTATAAGAATAATCAGCCTACACTACCGGTCAAAAGGTTTTGAACAGTAAGATTTAAGTTTTTTTTTATTTTTTTTTTAAGAATTGTCTTCTGCTCACCAAGGCTGCATTTATTTGATCCAAAGTACAGCAAAAACAGTAAAAATCAATTTTGGCCATATCGTCCAGCCCTACCTTCAACCCATTGGTTCCCATTGAAGTCCATTATATGGTAAAAAATCCTGGAATGTTTTCCTCAAAAACCTTTTGAGGAAATTTCTTTGCGACTGAAGAAAGACATAACATTTTGGATGACATAGGGGTATAATCAGGAATTTTTTATTCTGGAAGTGAACTAATCCTTTAAGTTACTTTAAGAAAGATTCTTCTCGAGTTCCTTCTAAAAACCATCTGCTTTAAAGAAACAATACACTAACCTGAAGAACCTTTAATGTATCAAGTGCTTGTTATATACACACACAACGATTATTGATAAAATAAGTGCCTAAGAACCACAGAAGAACCTTTAGTTTTAATGATTTCATCTCTTAACCCTTAAAAAGCCAGGCCATTCCACGTTAGTTATCCCAACCCAGATGAGCAGTCTTAGTGAATGGGAAGGAGAGCAAATCACAGTTTAAAGAGCAGGTCATATGGTATTTTAGAGTGTCCTAATATTGTGTTGGAGTCCTCTACAACAGGTTTAAATGCATCTAAGGCCAGAAAACATTGTAATTTTCTCAGAATATACATTTAATATTAGAGTCATTTGCCAATGATTTCGAAACGAAACGATAAACGCATTCCTAGGAAATAATTGGTTCACAGAGAATTATCAGAACAAGTAAGAACATTTCAGTAAGACAGTAATATCGTGCTTTACCTGGAAACCTAAAGTTGCACTAGGTATACATCACATATTAGCACAAAAACTTGATCATTTGAGCACTCAATTGAAAATGTGCACATAACGTATCAATCGTACTTACAGGTTGTGGTTCGGAGAGCTTGTTAGTCCAAATTAAGAAGATAGAAGAAGCCAACGAAGATAAAAGCCAAGATTAGAGAAGTCCTCCGTAAAATGATGAGCACACAACAAAAGGTTCAAATTGTATTTCTGTGGTATCCCTGAACACAAAGCTCTTCTCGACATGATGAAACCACACTAACTAGCGGAAGTGTTTGTGGGCAGGTCAGACTCTGTTCGTATTTCGCGGGCAGGCAGGGATTATGCATGTGTTACCCAGTGACGTATACCGGTAACTGGCAAAAGATTCGAAAATATGACGACTCGTTATGGCGATTCAGAAACGACTCTCTTTTGAGGGACAATATCTTTATTTATTATGCACTTTTTTGATTAACAACTTTGCAGATTGTTTTCATTTAAGAATAGCTATGTTATAAACTGCAAAAGAGATATTTTTCAAAAACCCATATGACCTGGGGCCTGATGTATAAACGTTGCATACGCACAAAATCGGCATGGAAATGTGCGTACGCAATTTTCCACGTACATACTGAGATTTATAAAAAAATAAACTTGGCGTAAATGTGCACACAGTACGGGTACTCTAGACCGTGCGTACGCACCCTTTTACTGGCGTAATAGCGAAGCCTAATGATTTCATACGCTCTTTTCCTTTCAATATACACATTTAGGTTAAATATTCTGCTCATTAATGGAGTTAAGCATTGACATTACATAAAGTCATTATTCAAAAGTTAAACTTATGAATTTAGATATTTAGACAATTGTAGTGGATACGCTGTTTTTTTAATCACTTTTCTTATTGCATGCTGTTTTAATGGCAGCGAGGAGTGCTAGGCACACAGT
>NW_015653472.1:227803-229549 GCF_001515625.1 Sinocyclocheilus rhinocerous
CAAGAACATCAACGATGCGCACTTACTTCGATATTGTGGCAGACACTGCTGGATTCGGTGGTCGAACGGTCCACTGGCAAGTTTAAATAGGTCCGAATATATTAGCCTACTGCACAACCAAGGCTGCACGGAGGTGTTTATTTCGCGAACATTCAGAACATTATGAAAATAGCATTGTGATTGAAGGAGCAAACGATAAAATTTGCACGTTTCTTTTTTATAATATTTTGTCAGTGACGCCGCGTCAGACAATTATGTACACTTATTTACACACACACCGTAATTCTGATTCAACTATAGCCTATTTAAATATCCAAAAACATTTAATTTAAAACAATTATATACTGCTTTGGCCAGTGGAAAAGAAAGAGATCCACTCTATTCTAAAAAGATTATCTGAGAAGTATTTTATACAATTCTGTTTTTACATTCATTATGATATATTTAATCGAAAACAAGACAAGGACAGTGGATGATTTTTTAGCAATGTATTGTACCGTACAAATTGCATTTTAGGCTACATTCACACGAAGCCAGAACTTTCCCTATCCGATCTTTTTTTTTCCCCTCGTCTCAAGAAATATCTGCGTCCACACGAAACCACAAAACCGACACAAAACGATGTCGTATACATGCCAGGCCAGCATGTGGCGCTGTAATTCTGCCACAGAGATACACTAAAAACGGAGGAGAAGACTTAGACCATGCGCATAAACCTTGCGCGCGGTATACAATTTTTTTACCAGGGATGAGCTGCTGAACATTCGGCAGTACACCCCACACAATCTACTACCGGATTTCGTTTATTTGGACGTTTTGCTTAACGTTGTAGTTGGCGGAGCAGCGGCGCTGATCAAGCGCTTCAGGACGCGCAGACAGGGGAAGAGAGCAGGCGTGCTCGTGAAGCTCAGGAAGCGCGGATTCAGAACGGCGCTGCCTAGCATCCATCTGGCACATCCAAATAAAAAAATTTAAAAAATTGCAAACAACAGCACAAATAAATGCAATAGAATAAAGAGAGCTATGAAACTAAGTTTTTCAGGTTAAGTAAGTTTTTATTCAGTTAAGAAATACTACAGAAATTAAAGTAATCAAATGTAAAATAACACATCCAGTGTTAAGTGTAAAGTATAAAGTAATCCACATTTGATTAATTTCTGTAGTCTTCATTGTAAAAATTAAATACAGATTAATGCTTACCATTAAAGTTATAAAACGTATTCAGTCAAGAGCAGAAAATTATTTTCTTTGTCTTTTGTTCTTTGATTAACATGACAGACAGCAGCATAAATATTGAACTGCGGTCCCTTTAAGAGTTTATCCACGGACCCAATATACTGTTACATAGGGCTGCATGATAAATCGCATGCAATATATAACGCGCATCTTGTCAGTAAAGTCGGTTCTTTAATCAACGGTAAATCTCCATCACCTGCGGGCTTACACATGGAGCAGCATTAACTACACAGAGCCGTTGTTCTCTGACGAGCTGCGCAAAACCACGATCATATTTTGCGCAGCTTGTCGGTGAACAACGGCTCTGTGTAGTTAATGCTGCTCAATGTGAAAGCCCGCAGGTGATGGAGATTACAGCTAAACGAGTCTCCGTGTGGACGGGGCCTTAGTCCGCATATCATATTTTCCTAATGTCTTGTACCTTTGACGGTGTTAAACATGGTGTCACGTGGATAGGAATATGCATGGAAATGATATGCAGATGACGTTATGCATCGTAAAACTAAGCGT
>NW_015653472.1:229559-230525 GCF_001515625.1 Sinocyclocheilus rhinocerous
TCATATTTTCCTAATGTCTTGTACCTTTGACGGTGTTAAACATGGTGTCACGTGGATAGGAATATGCATGGAAATGATATGCAAATGAGGTTATGCATAGTAAGTAAAACTAGTGTAAGCTCCATATATGGTGATTTTGGGGAGGAGATGCATGTAAGCACAATCTTCCGCTGACAGGGATTTACAAAAGGATTTTTGCGCAGGTTCTGGCGTATCTAGCGTAAATCTAGCTTTTGTGCGTACGTACAGTTTTAGGAGGAAATCTACGGAAAGTTTTATACATGAGGCCCCTGCTCTTTAAAATATTAACTTACAACATTTGCACTGCTGTAATCCAGGTCAGTTCAGTAGGATGTAGGGCTGTCAAAATGACTGAAAAACTAAATTCGAATTTTCTACATAAATATTATCAAAATTCAAACTATATTTGAATTTAAAAAGGCATAATTTCAGTTAGGGGAAAAAGTAGCTTTTGGCTATTCAAACTATATTTGAATTTAAAAAGGCATAATTTCAGTTAGGGGAAAAAGTAGCTTTTGGCTTCTCTCCTGAGGCCACAAGAAGGCGCATTGAGCAAAATATTATGCACGTTTCTTCAAAGCGTAATAAAATAACACGACTATCTTTGAAAAAAAAGTGCATAATGTTTAAAATAATGTTTATAAACCATATATAAATAATAAAGTTTAAATAAAAAAAAATAACAGCACCATGCATGCATGTAGGTATAGTTTAATACAAAGGACCGAAAACCAAATCACAAAAGTAGGCTACTTTCTTCATATAAAAACATGATACAGTGGGACGGGGAAAAACCGCCATAAAGTCTTGAGACATGTTTTTTAAAAGTTGAACTTACATTAATTTTACATGGCTTTCTAAACATGCCGCTCTCTTGTGCCAGACGCGAGTGCAACGCTGAAAGATGTCCCTCTAGAAAATGTGATAAATATGCGTTCTGTGTGA
>NW_015653472.1:231565-251914 GCF_001515625.1 Sinocyclocheilus rhinocerous
ACATTAATTTTACATGGCTTTCTAAACATGCCGCTCTCTTGTGCCAGACGCGAGTGCAACGCTGAAAGATGTCCCTCTAGAAAATGTGATAAATATGCGTTCTGTGTGAACGGCTTGGTTTCAGTTTTGACGTAAACATCTTCTCCACACTGATGCTCTTGTTTTCCGCAATATATTGAATGAACAATGTAGCACCGCCGCATCTAGTAGATTCAACTGGATAGGCTAACAAAAGCATTAAAATGCAATGACGCTTACATCGTCGTCGCATTTCGTGCGCCACTGATAAGGCTGCCTGACGAAGACCTAAAATTCAAATGCGGATTTTTTTTTTTTTTTTTTTGACGAATTTTTTAAATTAAAATTTGTTTTTTTGACAGCTCTGGTAGGATGTCCTCTACAGCAGAGAGTCAGGAGTTACCTGTTATACAGGCCTACAAACATCTGTGTGCAGTCGGGAGCATTTAGTACAGACACAGTTAACTCCCTCCTGAGATGAGAAAATCAGTCCTACTGTTCTTGCAATCACAAAGGCAAGATTAATCTGCCTTGAATACATAAACCAGAGTAATCTGAAATTAAATAGATCAAACACAGAGCTGATGTCTATTAGTGCTGTGCTCAGAATATCGATACAGCGATACATCGTCATGAACTTGATGCGTGGACTTCACAAGCAACCCAGTCGTATGTTACGATAGCCTGCCACCACATAATGCCACAATGGGAACTTGTCTCGAACGTTCTGCAGACCAGAGCAATGTTTGACAATCACACAGGAGCGAACATGGCAGATTTGCTCAATGATGTGATGCACGAATGGGGAATAAAGGACAAAGATCCAGTGCTAGTCATCATTTATGCATCTAATATGTCAGTAGCTGCAGAAATAGTCAAATTAATTCATGTGAGATGCTTTGCGCACTGTTTGAACCTGGCTGCTCAACGGGCTCTGAAGTTACCGACAGTTTCCCGTCTTCTCGGAAGAGTTCGGAACATCACAACATTTTTTAGGAAAAGTACAATCGCCTGCCATGTCCTGCACGAGAAGCAAAAGTTACTTGGCCTTCCTGAGCATAAGCTGATGACCGATGTCTGCACGAGGTGGAACAGCGCACATGACATGTTGGAGCGATTCGTAGAACAACAGCCTGCAATTTGTGTTGTTTGTTATTACAAAATTTCAGTTATCAAAACTGTTATAACACTGGCTATTCAATGTACAATAAACAAATATTACCTTTACGAAATTCTGCTCAAAATAAATGTAATTGCAAAATTGACCTGTATCGTGATACGTATCGTGGCTTTAGTATCGTGATACGTATCGTATCGTGACATTGCTGGTGATACACAGCCCTAATGTCTATGCGGGACGTCTCAACACCCATTGACGAGAAACCCCTTACAAACCTAAGGGACCCACTTTATATTAAGTGGCCTTAACAACTATGTACTTACATTTAACTTAATAATTTGGTACAATGCACTTATTGTGTACATACATGTTTTTACATTGTACTTATATTTAAAAAATACCTGCATGTAATTACATCTGTAATTAATTTCTGTAATTACATTTATAATTACACAGTTGACCCATCCCTTACACCTTAACCCACCCTTAAACCTACCCATACCACCAAACCTGTCCCTAACCCTACCCGTATCCCACCTTAATAGCAGCAAAAGTGTTTTGCAATACAATATGAACACAATAAGTACACTGTACTTAATTTTTGATGCAAGTACATAGTAGTTAAGGCCACTTAATATAAAGTGGGGCCAACCTAAGTTACCATGAACCAAAATTTCCACCAAAATACTTGCTAAACTAAAGTTTGAGTAGCAACAATAAAACTGTGGTAACTTCATATTTATGGCAGTGATATGGCAAAAGAAAATAAATGACAGTGACAAAGACACTGGTTGACAGGAAGACTTCTGTATCTTTAAATATACAACGTGAGATTTGAACTGCTTAAAAAAAAAAATAATAATTTTGATTTAGACAAAAATTGAACAGTTAGTTATTTTTCTTCTCTGCCAATAAAAATAGTGCAGAAAGAAGCCAAAGCCTTATTTGCTTATTATCAAGCAACACAGATCAAAGTCAGGTGTAGTGCCGAAATTTGCACCCTGCCAGATTATGCACCCCCTAGTATTGGTAGGTTTAGTAGGGGTGGGGGAGGGGTTAGGATTAGGGGTGGGGTTGGGATTAGGCAATCCACTCTTAGAACACCAAACAGATAATAAAAAAAAAACCGGTCTTAATTGTAGTTAGTAGCCTATACAAATCCTAAACAGAAGATGACTTCATCTTCATTTAGCATATAACGTTAAGTACAGATAGCTTAACACAAATGCCTCCAGACCAAATGCTCTAGGTCTTGAAGACCTTAAACCGAAAGTAAAGCCTCTCCAGCATTGTCTGGGCCAAACATATTTAACGTTACTGTCGAGGAGTACAAGTAGAAACGGCTACAAGCACAATTCTGATGTAACGTTATACACCAAAGTAATTAGTGCATTGAGCTTCGCTAGTCACTAGTAATGCGACTAACGTTACCTGGCCTTTCGCAGAGAGATTAAATGCAAGCAACGAACAAAATAATCAGAGACACAAATCTCCTGATGCTGCTAAATTTAACTAGGGTTGGAAACTATTAAATGTAGGTCCACGAGACATCTTTGTTGGTTTAAAAATCCATTTCAGACTCATTACAAACACAGGAAGTGGTTGTTGCTTAGAGCATGTTAATATATTATTTACACTGAGACGCAATAGTAAACGTGCCACAATCTAGCGTGTTTATATCGCATTTCCCGTTTTATAACTTCGGCTTGTTGAATGAGCACATCGACTGGATGTTTGCATTTGAAAAGCTTGGGAAACCGCGAGTGTGTGCATGTGAATACACAACAAAGAAAAAACGCCAGACAAATGTGGTAAACCGTAATTATTTCAGACCGTACCTGCAACTGATACATACCGGAAAATAAACCATAGGCGAAGGAGTGGAGCGAGTATGTTCCTTTCAGTCAGTATTCCCGTGCAAATCCATGACTAGTCTATATCTCCTCTTTATGTCTTTTTAGCATAGGCTTGTATTGGGTGAAATGATGGCTGCTAACAGCGATAGAAACATCTCTCCAGTCACGTGGTCAAATAGCTTCCAGCTGCTGCTGAACGTCCCTCCCAATTGAGCTGTTGAGTTGTTGTTTAGCTCATTTCCCCTGATAAACCCTGCTAATTGTGGACTACATAATGATGGCATAATCACTGTCTATGTGCATGCCAGATATACATTTAGGCGCTAGAACTTTCTTTCATTTTTATTTTAATTTGCCGTCTTTGTAGTCCTAATAGTTAGCAAAGCAAACTAAGTTGTTTTATTTGTGAGCCGCTGACTCACCCTCTATATTCAAGTGAATTGAATATGAACCATGTGGGTATTTTAGGTCAATTTGTAGACATATTACCCAGTATTGGTGTATCTCTCTCTCTTTTAAATGGAAAAAATGGTCAGAAATGGGCAAAATTAACTTAAAATTAGTATGCCCTGTAGCAAGTACCCCTGTTTATTAATTATCTCAAATTTGATATATTTCGTAATATTTTTTGTTCTAGGGCTTTATAAGTAAGGTATTTTTCCTCATTTAAATAATATATTGTGCATAAATACAGACATTTTTAGATAGCAGTTCGATTAATTATTTAGATATACAACAGTATACAATGTTGACAATCTATTTAAATTAATTCAATCATTTGACAAATGGATGCTACACTGGTTGCTTTATGTAGTTAGAGGATATATTCTCTGTTTTGTTTACAGATCATCTCAAATTTGATTTGTTTCATAATATTCTATTTTAGGAACTTATATTTAGTTGTTTCATTAGTATAAGGAAGATAAAATAAATCTTGTGCATAAATATAAATGTGCATAAGTTTCATGTTTAGATTTTTTTAGGTAGCAGTTTGATTATTTTAATTATACAATAAAACCTTTTATTTAAATTTACTTTAAAAAAAATAATTTATTTACATTACTTTAATTGAATCATTTGACATAAATGGATGCTACAGTTTGCTTTGTGTAGTTATATAAAACAGATTTTTTTTCCAGAGGTAAATATTGCCTTTTAATAAATAGTTATTTTCTGACAGCTTATTTAGGCAATTTCTGTCAATATTTCTGACATTTTGCTATAGTCTGTCTCTCGCTTAAGGGCCACATCCACCATTGAGGGGACGTGGAGGGGGACACATCCTCCAATATTCACAGTAGTGATTGATTTATATTGCTTTCCAGTTACCCCCAATCTTGAATACTTGGTCACAACCTCGTTTTCGATCACAGTAATGTCTGCAATTTCATATTCACTTACAGACTGACTGCACTCCGACCTAGAAGTTTTTGCACCCTTTTGTGTGATGACAACATTTCCGTGCTTGAAGACACTGATTCATGTTGCTCCTCTCTATATGACTCAACAGAGAATGAGGCATGTTGGCAACCCAAACTGTCTGGAGACACAGTAATAACTCCTCCATAGACCTTACACAATGTATCACTCCTCCTGAGCCCATCTCTGTGGTCGCTAGTGTCTCTCAGACCATTCTGTTGTAGGGTGGAGTAGATATTTTCCCTCTGATGTAGACTTCAATGACAGTGAAGAGGTGAGCAGTGATGGTAGAAACAAACAGCAAGTTATATTAAACTAGCAAAGAATCACATTCTTGCCTTAACCATAGTATTACCACTGAGGGACTTGTGAAGTATTTTACTGTCCCCTTGTGTTCACTTTGATTACTCACAAATCCAAAGCTTCTTTGTCATGCCTAGAACAATCACACAACAGAAAGGCATATTATTTACCAACAAAATCCCAAATCTTACCAATCCTTTTGTTTCCTTATAGTTTTATTGGCCTTTCTTGCACTGGTTTACATTGGCTTTGCTTCTCAGTAGTTTTCAACCTTCTCAGTACCAGGATCTCATGGACCTTCAGTATAAAAAAGGTAGATTTCCTCAGAAATACTTTAACATTTTAATTAAAAACATTAAAGAAATTGTTAGCCCAAAATTGAACATTGAAAAATTCAGCATTGCATCACTTGCTCACCAATAAATCCATAAAAGTGAATGGGTGCCGTCAGAATGAGAGTCCAAACAGCTGATGAAAACACTAATCCACAAGTAATCCACACTCATTAAGGCATTTTTTAATTTTAAACCATTCTCCGGTAAAAAAAAAAACACATCATGTCTGAATCAGGAGAGCAATATGCACAGATCAAGCACCATGTACAAGTGAACACAGGTCAAAACAGTTCTAAACAAATATTTCGATAGATTTTGATGTGAGAGGACAAGAGGGGATGGACTTTTTTATTACTGGAGGAAGCTATAATAAACTACGGACCGATGTGTTGCTGTTAAAATGCCCTAATGATGGATTTGTGTCTTACAAACATGCAGCTTTTTGCTTCACATAATGTTAACTGATGGACTGGACTCTGGAGTCGTGTCGTGTGGATCACTTGTGGATTATTGTGATGTTTTTATCAGCTGTTTGCACTCTCATTCAGGCGGCACCCATTCACTGCAGAGGATCCATTGGTGAGCAAGTGATGTAATGCTACAATCTCCAAATCTGTTCAGATGAAGAAGAAGCAAACTCATCTACATCTTTGATGGCCTGAGGGTGAGGACATTTTCAGCAAATTTACAATTTTGGGTGAACTATTCCTTTAACAAACATTACATAATAGATATAAATATGTTTAAAGTTGGACGATATAAATTAGAAATGTATTTAAAATGTAGGTTTATTATGTGGTTTTATTTTATACATCTACTTGGACCCTATGGAGTACTTTCAGGGATCCCTGGTTGACAACTCTGGGTTTAGTTGTTTAAGATTTACATGATTAGCCTCAGTTCTTCATGCCAAACCAAGTGTGTTTCAGTAAAGGCAAGCATACTGAAGTTGCACAATACCACTGACTGTTTTTGTTTAGCCAGACAACCTCTAAGAGCCACTGCTACCTTTCACATGAGAAAAAGCAAACACATTAATCTTAGCTCTTTGTTTCCTACTCGGAAAGCCACACTATCCATATTAAACTATATAAATGTCACAAACAGTCAGAATTGGACTCTAGAGGAAAAAGTTGCTGTGTACTTTCTAAGAATTATGCTGCCAACTGTGGAAAGGGATTACACAGCTACAGTTAAAATATTTAGGAGATTATTACTTTTAAAGCAGCCAAACAAGTGTTAAAATAGTTATACATGATATACTGAATCCTACCTAAACCTACTGTAGCATAACAGTTTCTCTCGTACACAGAAAAGCGCATTTTTTATCTTTTAACAGTAGCTCTATTGTATTTATACCATTGTAGGCTGGTTTCCTTTTCTACCAGCAGCAACAAACAAGTGCTTGATTCTGAGTGACTCACCTGCTATGTTTCCTCACCAAAGCTCCAAACATCTCTGCACAGGCACCTCATTCTTTTCAGGAACTGGAATCGAGAACAGGAATGTGAGCATGAGTAGCGTCATAAGGAAAAGGAAATTTACTGTGAGCTAATCCCACCGTCACAAAACACTCTGACACATTCACTCTCTCTGTGCACCGAGTCATTCTTACAGCAGGCTGGGTAAACTTTCTCCAGCTGCTGTTTATTTCATATTGAAGCCATAAGTGAGGCCATGCTGTGAAATGATGGACTGGCATACTGGTGAACGGCTATTTCGCTTTGTTGGCACAGCAGTAGTATACTGTAAAACAGACTGATATTTTATTTTCAGACTTAAGAGTTTTAGTTTGGACTGAAGTATTTGCTTGTGTAGTTTTACATTTTTGTGCTGTAAGAGCTCAGCTTCAACTCAAATTTGGTGGGCAACATGCACGTTTTTGCATTCAAGTGAAATATATGGGCTTCATTGTTTTCCTTTATCCTAATAAGCTACAGTGCAGTCTAGGCCATTTTTACAGGCTGATTATTTGCTTAATGTTTCTAGAGGGTTTAACTTTCAAAGCAGCTTTGGAAGGTGAATGGAGGTGATGCGGAAAAGGGAGAATTTGTTCTATTTCATTTTGTTAAGATTAGTCAAAATCATTGTTTTTATGATTGTCATTATGAATGAACTCTTGAGCTACAGAACACTAGTGCACTGTGATGGCTTAAGACAGTATGAATAAGGGAAAGACAGCCCTTTCCTGCCACCTTGTGTTTAGAGTTGCATGGCACAACTGCAGGAAGCCTTCAAATATATTCTTAAATGTCCTGAGACAATATGAAAGAAGCACGGAGAATAAATGGGGTTCTAGGTAACAGATTTGCATATAACCTAAAAATATTTAATTAAATAACTTTGTTTTTATTTAAATAATTTGATTATTAATTAATGATTTTTAGTTTAATAGATTTTATGAAACTATTATAATTTATTATAAAAAATAAATAAAACTGAAATATTTTATCATAAGTTATATTTTCAGAATAGCATTTGAATCTAACCGAAACCGAAATGTCTTTGTTTTTATACGCAGTCATTTGCTGATCAGATTTCTGCATGAGCATTTTTCAGGAATAGTTTTCAGCATTTGGCATATGTAATTTCCTTAAATGCTAACTGCTCTTATTTGTCAGTCATCCTTTATGATCAGATGAAAGGTTGTGTGGTTTTGAAGGTTATACGGCTCATTTTACACTTCTGGCTGAGAGCGAGAGTCCTGAATTAAATTACCCAGCACTCAGCTGTCTCTCAGTGAAATTCACATTTTCCTGTGCAGTGTTAGCACAATGTGCTGAAGATGCTGATTACTGCCGGTGAGCATGCAGACACTGCTGTGAGCGGGCAGCTTACATCTTCTCTTTTTCGCTAACCTTTTAAAACCTGTAATTTCAAGGTCTAATCAATACACAATCCCACCAGGCAACCTGCAAATCACTGCCCCTCTATAGCAGAGCATGTGTGGCTGACAGCGGGTTTGACAGCCCACAGTAAACTATCAACCCCAGACCCGGAGCAGATAGCTCATAAAAACCATTTTGTCATTCACATTGTGGAGTTACAGATGCCTTTTTTCAGATGTGCTAGGAGTGTTTGAATGCATAACATGATGAAACCCAGTTTTAAAAATCAATCTGCCTTGTTTATTAAACCCAAAAATATAGAGATATCCATTCATTAACACTGTAAATATATATTTTTTAAATCGTTACTATTGCTTGTTTTCTAGTAAATACTTTATACTTTATGTACTTGAGAAGTACATTTATCTTGAATGAAACCAATCTTAAACAAAACAGTTTTTCTTGTTTTAAGCATAAACCTCACTAAATTGTGTTAGATTTATGCTTAAAAAGAATTCAAACAGTCACTGAATGCAAGTTTGCTCCATTTAAATTCTTATCTAATTTAAAACAAAAGTAAAATGATCTTGATCATACGTTTTCTGAGAATATATCTGAAATTAAAAAAGAAACTTTTTGAAGCTTTGTTTTTCTTGTTTTAAGCATAAACCTCACTAAATCCTGTTAGATTTATGCTCATTCAAATTGTATTACATTTAAAGTTAAATTTACTTAAGGACATCACCTTATATAATGTTGATCAATTGAAATTTATCTTGATAACACGCTTTCTGAGAATATATCTGGAATTAAAAATAATGTTTTAGCTGTTTTTCTTGTTTTAAACATAAATCTCACTAAATTCTGTTCGATTCATGCTTAAAAATAATTACAATTGTATTACACTTAAAATTACATTTAAAAAGATATCACCTTATACAGTTTTGCTCCGTTTAAATACTTAAATGAATTGCCTAATTTAAAATAAAAGTACATTTTTAACTGAAAAGCAAAGACATGAAAATACAAACCATTTAAAAATTATAATTTTTTAAAGCTTTATTCCTGTTAAAAGACCCGTATCTTTGAGCAAAGACAAAGCACTTCCATAATATTCTGAGTCTGTGCTCAGTGCTGCATTGTGAAGATAATTACGAGTGATGGAAGTGCTCACCCAGAGCAGAAACCTCAGCTTTAGGCTAAAGCCAGAACATCAGTGCAGCATTGCAGCTGAGAGAGAGCATGTGAGTGTTCATGCATAGGGCTAATGGTATGTTTGGTGTAAATCATAGCGATACTGGTTGCGGGCACGTGTGCGGGATGTGTGCTGCAGTAGAGGCATCCCCCTCAGCTCAGATCATAGCTCGTTTGTCAGATTGCCTGCAGGACTTGAATGCTGCATTGCTGCTGAGAAAGAGAGAGGCGATCAGCTTTTTTCCATGGTTGGGGGTGGAGGAGCACAGGAAGGCCCAGGGCAGCATGCTTGAGCAGTCTCCTTGCTTTAAAATGTGCGGTGGACACAGAATTTTGTGGCACTTGTGTGAAGGTCACTGCCAAGTACATAATACTTTGATGCAATTCCATCAATTATTCCTGTGCATTAGTTGTATATTTGCTTCTCTTCTACATGTGTTCTTGTGTCGCTTGTTTTTTCCTTTCTTTTCCTTGTTCCTTTCTTACTCATTTTTTTGCGTCCTTCTTTTTTGTTTCTTTCTTCTATCCTTCTTTCTTGTTTTCTTGCTATTTTTCATCTTTCCCATGACGAAGAACTTATTTCCTATGCCTAATTTCTTGTCTCTTTTCATCTTTTATCTCTTTATCTTCTATAGTAAGTGCCGCTGCCAGTTAGGATTAGTTTAAGAGCAGCTCTGTGGATACAGTCCCAGGTGCAAGTGTGCTGATCAATTCAGCTTTGGTGTTTTCTCTCTACAGCAGCTGGAGCAGGTGCCAACTGTGCGGTACATGCACAGTCCTGTTACAAAAAAACATCTCTGCAATGTATGACGATGAACAATAAATAGGGTTTTGTCCTCTGTTTAAATCTAAAAAGAGCAATGTTTTAATCTTCAAAAGGTGTGTTGGGGGAAATGAACTTTATTAGGTATTTGCAATTCAAAAGCATTTTTGTTTTTCCCTAAAGGCATGAAATGGTTACTACATTTTTAAAATGCATATTCATAACACTGTAATATCTGTGACCTTCACTTTTGCAATAATTCTCCTGGTAAAAAATGGCCTCAAAAGGTTCGAAGTTCACAATTAAATGCACTATGAATCATAATTTTGATTACAGCCTCTGGTTTTCATACACTAGAAGAGAAACAGACAAAAGACGTCATGAGTATAGATGAGTATGGTCTTTTTGTTTAAGGGAATTAAATAATTGAAAGTTGTTTAAGTGAATAAATAAAAATGGAGACATTTTAGGTCTATTTTTAGTTGTGAAGTATTCAAATTGAACTATTTCTTTATTAAATAATATATGATTTTAAAATATGCATAGAACAGTTTGGATGTTCTATAATCTTTACACTCCTGTTTTTCCTCTGTTCCGACTTTTGTGGAGTGTCGCAGCCATCAAAATCAAAATGTGTTTATATTTACAGAATATAATTAAGTTAGTCTGTGAAAACAATAGAAATCTTTTCTTTGAAATTGTGTAAGTTAATTAAAGGTTAAAGAGCATTAACAAATCACAGATTCTAGTTTTTATTGCATTTTACAATATGTCCCAACTTTTCTGGAAATGGGATTGTAAATCACATAAATGATAGCATATTTTCAATTAAAAACAGTGAAATGTAAGGGGAAAAAGGAGTAGTTTGCATCTCTGGATACTACTGTCAGTCCTTTAACATTTCTACTGTAAAACTGTGGTGAAATATTAAATGTTTGTTTAGCTACATCTTACCTCACACTTTCACCATTAAAACTGTAGTGCTGTGCTGGAATTTGCGCTTGGCTCCCGTAAACAGTAACATCTGCCTTCTTTGATTTGATTGACCATCTAAATCATTTTGACATTGACGAGCACTGTTTGACTGCTAAGGCAGACCAGTCTAAAAATGTAACTTTTAAAACTTTTTGTCATCCTAACAACAATCAGAGTGCTGAGTAACGTGCAGCAGAGCAGAATCAGAAATATCAATAATTTGGCCATTTCTAAGTACTGGGGGGTGCAATATGGCCCTGGTGCAATAGCCAAACAGGGTAAATGATATGAAGATATAATAATCAAAGCAAAGTCAAAAGGTGCTCATTGTTCATAGTGATATGATGCATTGATCATATTTATAGTACCTAAATTGGCATTAGCAGCTCCCTGTTCTCCTTTAATGAGCTACCTGACTGTGCTCGGGATAATCATTGTATCAGTTTGCCATCACATAATCTCAGCCAGTAATGAACTGAGAGAAATATAGCCAAAATTGTAGCACTGGTAACAGAACTGCAGCTTTAAGCTACTGACATGCGTTGTAGTATGTACATGTTCAAGGAACATTCAGTCAACGTATGGCTGGTCTTGCTTACAGAATGTTGATAGAATTTCTCATATTTATACAAATTCAAATGTTTTAATATGGATGTGATGTGTACGGATAATTGGAACAGCACTTATTCCATAATTAAATTATGAATATCATTATCAAAAAAACATCTATCAAATGATTTGTATGACTTTCATCAGCCCTAACCTGAAAATGATTATGTAAATATGAGACGAGATCAAATTAATAAATAAGATAGTTTATCATTTTATTTGAAAGTAAAGTATGATGTTCAAGTAAAATGTGTTTTTCAAAATATACATCTATTTGAATGTTAACACTGTCATTACTAGGATACTTTGGGAAATACTTAAAATGCCCCTTGGAAATATGACTAGCACATTTAATTTAGAAATTCAAATGTAGCCTACTTACTGTGGCACATTTATGCAAATACATTCTGTGCAGGTCATTCCAGGCAATACTGTACTGTCCCTTTAAGCATTGTACTGCAAAATGTTCTCCCTTGATGGTCCGCAAAGCAGCAGAACTGTCCTGAGCTTCCTTGCTGGGGAAAGACAGAATTTCTAAAGGAGCAATTCTTTGCTGCGTGCTCTTGAAATCGTTTGACTCTTTCATTCTATGAACATATATTATTCTCATGGCATAACGGCCTTTAATGTGGATTACGCATTATTATAATGGCATTATGTTTGCATGTGACCTGCTCTGTGATCGTGACAAGGTTCATCTGTGCAAAGCTGCATCAGCTTAGACCCCTGGAGCACCGGCCCCTTTAATAGAGGTTGAAAGGGCCCCTCCAAATGCTTTTACCATCTCACACAGCTCTCCAAGATTAATGATGCCAATCACTCACAACAATTGTTTTTTAACTTGCACAGAAAGAATGTGACTTGCAAGACGATTTTTTTCTCCCCTTTATTGGCGAATCAAAATTTATACTAACTGTGGTTGTTTTTTAGTAGGCACATACATTAATATAAGTACAGAAAGTTAATATTAAAACCAATGAAAAGGATAAAAAGAAAGGAAGAGGGAGGGGGGATTTTTCTCTTTGTTTTTTCAGTCTAATTTCACAGAATGTTTTTAATTTAATTTTTAATATCTTTTTTCCCAGTCTAATTTCACAGAAATAAATGTTTATGATTTATTTTTATTTTTCAGTTCAATTTTTTTCAGTCTAATTTCACTGGAAGGAATGTTTTTAATGTAATTAATTTTTATTTTTATTAAATGTATTTAGTAATTTCACATGGAATTTCACTTTTTTATTTTAAATCTATTTATTTATTTGTTAGTTTGTTTATTTATTTATTTATTCTGTATAATTTCACTGTTTTCATATAATTTGTACTCATCCCCAACAGTAGGTCAGTATTGTTCTTATGGTTCATTTTCTGGATGACCGTTTGATGATCATCCTTGAAAATATTCTAGGCCTACAGTATTGGATCTCTTTGAACTGCTACTCCACTGCTGTCCTGTAGAGGGAGGGATAATGTTGTGTGACTCTTTTCATGTGAGTGCTTGCACAGGATGGTGTGTGATGCTGTTCTCCTTAGCTCAGCAAGAATGCAGTAATCACAGACATGCATGCATCTCATTGAATAACTGGCATAAATGTATATATATTACATAAATGTGTACATCAATAAGCTGCATTGTAGACATGTGTTACACTCCCTCTCCATATATATGTATACTGTATCTATACTGAATGTACAGAAAGTGCTGAAATCCAATTAACCGAGAAAAGCTGCTGCTGAGGGTGAATTAGCTAATGACTCTCTGCAAGCAGTGACTCCATGAAATACAGCGATATGTTTGTCTTCATTTAGCTCCTTGTGTTTAATACAGCTCATGTGTCAGGCTAATTCGGGCATATAATATCAACTTTAAAAATCAATGTACTGCCAAATATCATGAGAGGTTTTAATGACCCATGACTGCTTGTATCATCGAGGCAGCTGTGTTTAATACTCCCAAAACACAAGAAACGAGGGGAATGCGGAATATTTTTCTGTCAAAAAATGACCCCGTACCTCACAAGTTATTCGCTCCGAACATTCCGAAATCGTGATTTGTTCAAATCAGGGATGTAAATGACTCAAGCTTTGACAGCTCATGGGGTCAAATGTCATTTTGTGGCATAAAGAAGCCATATACTTAAGTTTAGCCAGTGCGGGGGAGGCTGATCCGTCATTAGGCCGTTAATCAAATGTGTAGACGACTGCAGGCAGCCATTCTTCACCGCACACATGACTCTGACACCACAACAATCCACTCCAGCCGTCCACCTCCTCAACCACAGCAAATTAACATGCTGCCATTGTTTTCTCTAGGTCAGCGTCTCTCTGGACGTCGAGATAGGGCACGTGTTTCAGACATCTTTGTCGCAGACCTTAAGGCGATCACTGACCGGCCGTAGTCTGTTTTACGGAGTTAATGAATATGGCTTTTTGACTAAACTCTTTTAAAGGTTCTTTTTTGGCTTTATGGTTCCATGAAGAGCATTTAACATCAATGGAATCTTTTTTTATTGCAAAAAAAAAGAAAGGTTCTTTATAGTAGAAAAAGGTTCTTCAGATCATTAAATTGTCCTTCACATTAGGAAAAATGGTTCTTTTCAAAAATTGTTCTTCTATGGCATCACTTCCATTTGAAACCTTTATTTTTATGAGTTTCTAAGATTATTGAATTTTACTTTAGCTCTAATATGCCCACTATATTTCTCAAACTTGCTCTCATGTAAGCTGTGTTAAGGGGTTGAGCGGTTAGCATGCTAGTTTTGCTGCAGTCGTAGGCCTAGGGAGAGATCTGGCCTCCTTCAAAAAATGAGGTCAGCTGAGAGGTACAAGCTTGTTGAATTCCTGCTCTCTGTCAATTAGTTAATCCATTCAGCTGGTAGTGAGAGGTAGGGATGGGATGAATGAGAGAGGGAGAGGCGAAGGGGTGCTCTGATGGGGCTGCAGCTAAACTCTTCTGGAGGACAGCTGGCTCTGTCAGACCAGAGCGGGAGCTGCAATTGTACACAGATGGGTTTTCAGGTAGGGTTAGAACTTCCAGTCTGAGATCGGAAGATCAACCTCAGTGATCTGTTAGAGAATAGATGTGTTTTGTCTATTTATGTCTCTGTTAGTATTGCTGTAAGTAAGCTGAATTTGCGTTAGTAACAGTCAAACGACTGCCAAGAACTCCACAGAACACAAATTATATGTGTTTCTTCAACTGTAGGCACTTTTGGCTCTGTGCACATTTAGGAAATTAAATTAAAAACATGCTTTTCACACTCTGACTAGTTTATGAAATTTGTCTACTAACAACATCAACAACATTCTGAAATGGAACTGACAGGGGTGGAATTAACATTAAGGATAAAATGGCTGCAACTTTTGTCTTGATACGGCTAGAATTTTTATAGCTAGTATTTTACACTACTGGACACTACCAGGCCTGTAAGATTGAAAAAAAATTATAATAATAAATTAATACTTTTATTCATTAAAGGTTGCATTCAATTGATCAAAGGTGACAGTAAATACTTTTACATTGTTAACACATTGTTGTTCTATTTCAAATAAATGCTGTATTTTTGAACTTTCTATTAAAAAAAATGTATCACGGATTCCACAAAAAAATATTAAGCAGCAAAAGATGTTTTCAACATTGATAATAATAAGAAACATTAGCATATTAGAATGATTTCTGAAGGATCATGTGACACTGAAGACTGGAGTAATTGCTGCTGAAATACCAGCTTTGCCATCACAAGAATACAGTACATTTTAAAATATATTAAAACAATCTCTTGGAGAGCAAGAAACTTCTTTCAAAAACATTAAAAATGAACAGTAGTGTATTTATGCTGTAGTATACTGTGTATATACAATAGTTTTCATACTTTTTTAGATTATTTGATAAAATAGAGCTTGACTGGAAATGTTACACGATGAAATTAAGTGGTTTACCATTACTGTTTTCTTCACACATCATGTCTTTCATCTCAAGCATACACTTACAGACACTGTTGTCTCCTTGGTAACCAAGTACACTAATTATTGAGTAAACTTTATTAGGGCAAAATTGTTCATTGTGGAGGAAATGATGATTTGATGGCTGTAATTTTCACATTAAAATGATCAATTGTTTATGTCACTCTTTGTTTAAATCCTTCTGAAGTATCAGTGCAGCCAGTGTACACCTGGCTGTGAACAGTAATCTCATGCGGGTGATGAAACTGCTCCCGTGGGTATTCACAGCAGCTCTAATCCCAGAGCCGTGCGGACGCGGTAGGGGACACTCTGACAGCTGACTCAGAGCATCAGGTGAGGCCAGGGGTAATGTGATCAGCCATGTAAAAGGGCCTTTCACTCATGTTTTATTTATCAATGGAGATGCCATTACCCAAATGCACTGCTCATGAAGGAGATGCTGGTGAGGGCATTTCTATCTGTGTCAAAGTCAGCACAGGATGCTCAGCAGAGAGACGCAGAGCACCAGCAGGACTGAAATGCTGAGAGGTGCATGTGTGCAAAATAGTTGTGGCCCAATATGAGTTTTTTTAATTTATTTTTTAATGGGCAATGTTGATAGCAGTATGGCTGAGTCTGGATATAATGATGATATATTAAACAATTAATACTATATATACATTTATTTCAAATATTTATCAAATATTATCTAGTAATAAGAAATGTTTAAATAAACAAATTATTTGCATATTATTTGCTATAATATTACATTAAATATAATATAAATTTACATATATATATATATATATATAACAAAGTTTATGTAAATCTTTTTTTTTTATTTAAACGATGATTTTACACAAAATGTACTAATACTTTATCACGAAATATTTGAAATACAAATGTCAAAATGGCCAAATATCACCTCTATTTGCTATAATATAAGAATTAAATCAAATTAAATGGAGAAAATATGGTTTACGTATTATTTTCTGTAGTATTACATTTAATATAAAAAATATTAAATGAATTAATATACCAATCTTTTTTCGTTTAAACACTTATTTTATGCAATATTAATTTTCTCAAGAAATATTTCAATAAAATACAAATGTCAAAAGGGCCAAATATCAGCTTAAATTCACTTATTAAATTAAATGACATTTTAAATAAGTAATAAATAAATATTCTTTGTTAGCTATTTCTCACTCACGCTATTCTAGTCTTTACTTTGAACAATCATTAAACTTTGTATTGCAGCACTTCTCATGTTACTGCTTTCTTAGGATGAATTGCTGATGTTGTATTCTCATTAGTAAGTCGCTTTGGATGAAAGTATCTGCTAATAGAAATGTAAATATCAAATATGAATGTATATCAGTATATCACTTGTTCTCAAAAGCATCAGGAGGTGTATTCATCCAGGTTTTGTGTCCATGATGAGCATCTTTATTTGATGTCACAGACGAGAGAGGAAAATAAACACCATAAATCATTTGAACGGCTCAGTGAGGATGTGAAAGTTTTAGGATGTTTCATTAATACTTCCCAAACCCCCAATGTATGATTTTGGATTTTTTTTTTAGGTCTAAAAAATTTGGAGAGCAAACTGGAAAGTGCGCTTACAGCCATGCAGATGTGCGAGATCAGCACAGAGTTTGTGCTCGATCGCTTACTGTTCCACTGGGCAAACTCGCAGGTCACCAGTCAATACAGTTATGATGACATCTGCCATTTCTACCAAGCCCCCTCACCGGCTCCCAGTATGCGGCAGCCATTTATATATTATCCAGAGGTCATGGTCTTGTGAACTCAGCCCTTACCAGTGCACTCAGGATCATGTATTTCCCGTATTTCATTGAACAGGAGTAAATGTAACTGCTCGGTGGGCTTTCTGCAGTAGTTTCTGAGGCGCTTGTAGTAAACGCTTTCAAACTCAAAAGTCATGCTTTACAGAAAGAGAGCGGGAAAATCTGCTGCAGGGTTGCAGCTCCAGCTTTGCTGATGCAAAGAATTGCGATTGATTTACTGTACATGGTACGGGCCGACCCTCTCGAAACCCCCTCTGCTAGAAGTTACGGTAATGTCAGATCTCTCGACGTGTAAGTCAGGATTGAGAACGTATGGCAAATGGAACATGAAGCCTCAATCATCCTGATTGTCAAAACGCTTCGTGGTCTATCCAATATAATGTTGCACACCGCTGGTAATGTATCTCTCTAACTCCCAGACAGTTGACCTCCTGGTTGCAATGGAAGCAACGATAAACCTGGGAGTGTGGGGGGGGGAGGGTGATGAGGCGCACACTGGCCCTGGAGGTTGCATTCCCCTTTAAAAGTCACGGCACACTCGGATAGGCAAGGCTCATGCAGGAGCTGCTGCGGCAGTGGGAGAACACTGCTGAGCTGTGCAGTTTGTACTGCCAGTGAGCGCGCAGAGAGGAGGAGGGGGAGCAAGAGATAGAAAAAGAGAGAGAGAGAGAGCAGGAGAATGAGGCAGGGAGAGAGAGAGAGCGAACAATGTCATTCCATTCAGCAGGCAATGCTGCAGTCAACTTTACCCCACCGGAGGAGAAGACACGGCCGCTTGTGCATCATCCCTGCAAGACCCGGAGAGGAGCGGAGGCTGAGTGAGTATGTGGAAGTTTGTCTTTTTCTACAGGAATAGAGGACGCATGTTGAACTTTTCACCTGTACACGGGAGGGGGTTCAGCTTTGTGGGATGTTTCTGTCCGATTGCAGAATTATTCACTCACCTGCTCTTAGGTCTTAAAGGACCCGTTTGCATTGACCTACATGATGAGTGATCTTCTGCAGTCAGGCTACTGATACTTTAGTAGTCATCTCCTTAACCAATACCGGCCGGTCGTATTTACCAACTTAGTACGTGCAGGTGCATGCAGGATACCAGCCAGCAAGAGCACTTAGCAAAGGAAGAATAGATGTGCTAGCTAGAATTAGGATTAGTACCAGTACAGAACTGACGCCTGCAGACAAAAATAAAAGATATAGGCCAGACCTATTCAGCTTCAGGGTGCTGTACTTTTTGCTGTGTTGTCTAGCTTGAAGTACTAAAGCTGCAGTTTATCATTCATCCAGAATGCCAGGAAGGGAAAGAGTTAAAGAGCTTGCAGCAGATGGGAAAGTGGAAGTAATGTTTTAGGACGGCCTAGGGAGGACAGAGTATGCGAGTGTGTCAGCTAGCAACTGTCACTGCCATAGACTCTTAGGGCACTCGGACAGAAGCTTTTGACAGGACGGTTTAGCCAGGTGCATAAGGGTCTCCGCTTCAAGTGTGTTTATGAACGTGTGTGTTTCACACTCACGGTTGGATGTTGCAGCACTCTTGCTAAGCGTCCCATCTGAGAACGAGAGAGAGTGACTGGAATAAAGTGGTGGGGGGACTCATAACTCTTTCACTGCAGGTCTTTTTCTGCTTCAGCTCACTCTCTACTCAACTATAGATACTACTTACATACTTGAACATGGGAAATGCGGCATATTTTTGAGACTGTTGGAATTCTTGTTGGTTGCAGTTTGACTACCTACATGCATGAAGCATCTAAAGTGTACTGGTACGGGAGCGCAACGTTCATGTTTATTCCGCCTAGCAATTTGAAATGTAATGGGGTTATGTCATAACACCTTAGCGATTCGTGTAGGTTGCAAGTTCAACGTACCGCTCATTACCGGCACATGAACCCGGCGATGAGGAGTTCAACTCAGGTTATGCACATAGACCATCCATCCCCATTGAACATTGAAGAACGGCCGCGGTTGCCTATACTGCAAGCTATAAGGCAGGATTAGATCTGTATACAGCAGGAATGCAAGGAGTGATATATAATCAATGCAGCAAGCTTTGATCTTGCTGGAGTAAGGATTCCACGCTTGCCCTCCAACCTCTCATAGTATTGCAAGCATATTTGCACATGATGTTTAGGGATTTACTTTATTTCAATGGCACAGAATTTAGTGCCATCCACTAAGCTACTTCTCATAATCTGTTGACCAATTAGAGCGGCATTGTAGAACGTTTCAGGTTCATGAAGGGATTTTTCTGATGAGTCAAATGAAACAAGGCTCCAATGCAGCAGAGTAGGCCAGTGAGCGCCCTCTTACAGCCACTGCAGCATCTGTGTCTAATAGGCATCAGTCAGCTCTGACACGCTCACATGGTCTTGTAAAAACCAATAGGTACTGTACATGTCAAGCGTTCAGACAAGGATGGAAAGAACAAAATGGACACCTTAGAGTGGGGCGAAACAATCAGAAGTGGGGTAAATGATAAGGATGAAGGTGAGCCACAGGACAGCGTGTGCTGATAGAAATGGAAACGCTGGCATTTGTGATTCGGTTCTTTTTATTGGTAAGGTCATCAGTCTTGGACTGCTGCAATCCAGTGAAGTGCAGTCCTAGTACTGTAACGCAGTTTCTCTTGGCTCTCACCAAAGGGGGGTGGGGGGGGAGGTCGCTGCTGCTCAGCCAAGAAGCATATTGCCGCACTCACCTGATGTTCTTAACACCCATCCTCCCATCTCCTCTTACTCTTCCTCCCCAATTCTCTCCAGAGATCAGCTTCAAGGTACAGAATGACGTGAACGCACGAACCTTACCGTTTTTTCCCTCCAAAATGGCTACTTTTTCTTCATCACCGTTTCCTCCTGAAAAGTTACAGATTAAGAGAAACGAGAGGGAGAGCGCATACCCTGCAGTGTCCTGCAGCACAGTTCCTGCAGTACTGCCAAGACGTGGCAGCAGCTGCAGCAGCAAGAAAGACAGGCAGCTACACGGTCACGTGGACGATAAAAAAAAGAAACAGAGAAAGCAAGTTAATGGAGGGATGTTATGAGTCTATTGCTCTTGTCTAGAGTTTGGCAGCCCGGAGTGTGGATATGCCCTCCTGACAGGATGAGAGAGAGAGAGAAAAGATAGAACAGCTAAATTAACCTGCTTACTCCACCACCTCCCCCCACCGAACCTACCCCCCA
>NW_015653472.1:251930-285838 GCF_001515625.1 Sinocyclocheilus rhinocerous
GTCAGCTCTGACACACTATACCAATAGGTACTGTACATGTCAAGGATGGAAAGAACAAAATGGACACCTTAGAGTGGGGCGAAACAATCAGAAGTGGGGTAAATGATAAGGATGAAGGTGAGCCACAGGACAGCGTGTGCTGATAGAAATGGAAACGCTGGCATTTGTGACTCTGTTCTTTTTATTGGTAAGGTCATCAGTCTTGGACTGCTGCAATCCAGTGAAGTGCAGTCCTAGTACTGTAACATACAGTGGACTAGACTGCAGAGAGAGAGAGAGTGAGAGTGAGAGAGAGAGAGAGAGAGAGAGAGAGGCCACAGTTTTACATTTACTGTGGTGCTGAGCTGTGCTGCTGCACTGCAACTCTGCCTGGTGATGAAGTTTCTCTAGAGTGCTGTGCTCTCTGCGTTACTGCTCTGGTGCCTCACTTTAATTAAGGGTTTGTGTTTAATTGCTACATAAATCAGTGCTGGCTAATATCTGAGAAATCATTTGTGTGGATGTGTATTCCACTAAGGATTCGGGTAAGTGTAAAGTGTAAAGGTTCTCTGTGAAAATTGTATTCGATTTGATTAAGCAATGCATAATGGTTCATTTTCTGTAGATTAGCCTAAAAATTGCACATTTTAAAATAATGAAAACACGTTATATTTAAAAAAAAAATGTATGTTGTTAAACTGAAAAAAAGTTTTTAAAAAATGCATTATTATTTGAAATTATTATAATTATTATTATATACAAAATATTTTAAGTACTTATATTATTTTATATTTATATTATAATTGTGAAAAATGTTTTATTAGTTAAATTTAAATGTATTATTACAGATAGTATTTTTTCATATTTACATTTTAATTTATAACTTTTTTTATTTGCTTAAAAATTTGCTTGAATCCTCTAAGTAGAACAGTACAGACCTTCAGTTTGAACTTTGGTGCAGTAAGAATTCGCCACCAGGGGGAGAAGTGCAGGGTCCCTTAAAATCTCCCTCAGGGAACAAACTGAACTTGCTGCATGTCATTGGCAAAACAGATCCCCTCTACTGTACATGATTAAAAGTTACTGCATTAAGTTAAGACTTTCACTGATCTCATGCTGTTTTAAATGAAATCCTAGAGAGTTTTAATAAACGTATTAATTGTACCATCCTTTCTTATTTTATCTCTCGAACTAGTTTCAACTGAAATATTTTTTTTTTTAAATAGCATAGTGCAATATTACAATTAAAATTTTAACGTGGCAAATATTATTAATGTGTAAGCTTGTTATACTTGAAATGCTTGTGTACACACATAATTGTACTTGTGAATGAAATATAGTAGTTTTAACTGTAAATAATACCCATACATCATTTTAATAAATATTGAATTAATTAAATGTTTAATTAAATGTTGACTGGCACAATTGTTTTCTTTCAACATGTTTGTACCTAACACATCCTTCCCGTCTGAGTCACTTATTCATGCGTTGTTGTATTGCGCAGTGACTGTCTGAACATGCTCCTGCCTGTAAAGACAGTACAGTCAGTGACCTCTGAGAAAGAAGTATCTCTGATTTGTCCTGTCACCTCTGATGCTAAAGTCTTCTCTTCTCTCTTTGCTCCTCCTCCAGTTTTTGCTGCTGAAGCCGTAAATCAGAGGGCGCTGTGCAAAGCAACAAGAACATGCCTTGACTTGTACCAGCTTGTCGGGAGGGAGTTAAGGCTTGTGGTCAGCAGCACCAGTAACTGTGTTTGCATTCTCATCCAACTGACCGCCGAAAGATGACAGCAGCATACTATCCACTGTAGAATTTATGGATATTGGGACATACTGACCTGACAAGTAAGTGTGTCACTTCTCAGGTGTAGCTGGTGTAACAATAGAAGTGCTTTTAGTCAACAAGCCTCTTTGCTAGGTTATAATCACAGTGCACTTAAAAGTACATCATTACACTGCATAAAATTATTTTCTTGATTCTTAAGTATTTAGATTTTTTTTTCATTAAAAACACCTTAAACAGGAGAAACAAAAGTGCGTGAGATAAAAAAGTCTTGTTTTTATAGAATATGTCAGAATATATATTGAATTAAGTTCATTTTTCTTACTCCATTGGCAGTTTCATTGTTTTAAGCATGAATCAAACAAAATGTTGTAAAGTTTATGCTTAAAATGAGGGAAAAAATATTTAAATATTTTTAAAATTATGTTTAGATATTTTTAAAGGAAAACAAAACAAAAATATATATATATATATATATATATATATATATATAGGTGTGTAGGTATGTGTGTATATATGTATGTATAAAATATTAAATCAATAATTAAAATAAAAATACAAAGATTCAGAAATATTTTTGCAGCGTAACTGGCTACCAAATCTGTATATTTGTACTAGATGCAATGAAGTTAATGCTTAAAATGAGAAAAACTATTTGCCAATGGGGTCAACTAAATGTATCTTGTTTAGAAGTATCTTTACATATTTCTACTGGAAAACAAGACAAAATATGGATATAAATATAATAGAGAAAGAGAGAGAGAAATATTAATATTTAAAATAAAAATACAAAGATTAAGGAAGATTAAGGAATTATTTTGCAGTGTAATTGGCTACAAAATAGATTTATTTTGATTCATGAGCTGCAGTTAAGCTGCTATAAAAGTCATCTGCACCGTATCAATGTCAAAGTCAAACTTTGCCATTAATTGTTTTCTTTAAGAGTCACATTATTTCCGCCTCTGTGTCTAAATGTAAGCTGATTTTCAGAGACATTATTGATCAATTGTTCAGTGACCCTGCACTCATCACCATTTGTGCTCCCAACCTCCATCCGTGAACAAATACTGCTGACCTTAAAATAGAGAAAATTGATCTAAAGCAGTGGAAGAATCATGGATCCCTTTGTGACTCAAGTCTTTTTTGTTATCCAAACACATATATGAACTGACTGTATAAAGAGGTTTGTTTTCGTCTTTGATTGAACAGTCTCAGCACTGGATATCCCCTCTCTGGAAGATCCCTGACTTCACCACGGCTAATTGGTCTACTGATGACAAGACCCATGAGACAAAAGGTGAGAGGGTTTGCCAATCTAGTTTTACGGACTGCCTGACGTCTGTACATTTATTTGGTGGCTACCAGAGTGGTTACTTCCATGAACCAGTGGTTAACTCACAAGCACCTCTGCTGTTGCCAGAAGCATCAGTGTGCTGATAGTAATGTATTTCACTGGCTGAAAGGTGGGCTGTGTGAATTATTAATGCTTTCTAGCTCTACAAATAGAGCTTGCATTGATCAACAGTCCCTTGAGTAAAGTGATATTGTTTAAGAATGCAATGTTTGCTCTTTGTCTCCCCATATAGCCTTGCAAAGACTTGAGGTTCTAGCTTTTTTTGGTAAAGAAACTGTTTTTCACCTGTGAGTCCCCTACGACTTTTTCCAGTTTTCCCAGTCAGTTCTTTTTTTTTTAAGATTTGTATTTTCAATACTGTTGGATACTGAAATGTGGTGGTCCTCACCATGTCTATAAAAATGTTTGCTTATTTTTAGTCGTTCTTCTTCTGAAAAAAAATTGCTACCAGTGTCAGAACTAAACAAGGCTCAGGGCAAAAATGCAACTGAATATGACAAAACACATTGTTTTTGTGTTTGTTTGTTTGTTTGTTTTTTTCCTCATATTTCTTAATTTTATGCTTTAGTCCTGGTTACATTATGACATAATATAAGGTTTTGATATGGATTTTAATTTATAGCTAATAGCTTAATTAATTTGCATTGTAAATTTAATGAATTAATTCCATTTCAGTATTCGACATAAAAGAGTGACATTAAGTGTATTTTAAATAGTTTGAAAGACTATGCTGTCTTAAAGGTAAAATGCAAAAAAAAAAAAGTATTTTCCTGTAGTGGGTTCTGATTTTTATTTATTTAACTTTATCAAGTTTCCAGTGACTGTTTATTGTTAAAATATTCTATTTTTATAATATTTCTTCTAACACTGAAGTACCAACTACTTACCTAAAATCACAGAGGGGAACTTGCTGGCACAGAAATAGTTTAATTAGCCGAATAAAGGAAGTTTTGAAGTTTTGCTCAGTGACATTCTGCAGTACTTTCCCTTTAAGATGATTAAGTCAGAGGAATGAAATGACTGCTGTTCTATAGACAGAGTGACACAACCGTGGGAGAAAGAGGGCGAGAAACCAACAGTGCAGACGGTGGTCAAATCAAAGTGCTTCTTTTACAGAAACGTATCCAGATGTCCAGGAGAAGATGAGAGACCCTGTGTCAGCAGTAAGGTGAGTGTCTGATCCTAGTTATTCAATATGTCTAACTGTCCTTCTTGATATACATTAATCTTTCTGAGATTAGTTTCAGTACTAACTTTAGCTGCATTCTGATTGCTTTGACATTATGAGATTTATCTATTACATATATTGCAAAAAAATGGGGGGGGGGCATATTTAAAGGGATAGTTCACCCAAAAATGAAAAATGTGTATGACTTTCTTTGGAAAACAACAGAAGATATTTTGAGAAATGTCTCAGTGTTTTTAGTCTATACAGTAGACACCAATGGTCACCAAAACAGTTTGGTTACCAACATTCTTTTTGTGAATGCTTTAAATTAAACCAAGTAAATGATGACATAATTCTCATTTTTGAGTGAACTATCCCTTTAAGAGATGCTATATCCATTAGATGCCTAGATATCTGCTCCTGTACAACTGGTTTCACTCCATTTGATTTTCATTTTTAACATTTTTTTAGACATTCAGATTTTTCCAGTTCACTTAAACAGGTTACGTAGTTCTGCCCTCTCTGTATAAATTCAGGCAAACTTTGTGACCCATAAACACATGAAATCGATCTGTCAGTTAATGCAGCACCTGTGTATTTTTGTTCTGAAGTGTGTCAGAGGTGTACAGGCACATGCCAGTGCCAGCTGGCAGGTGTGTGTGTGTGTGTTTTTCCCCTGCTTCCTGAAAGCCTGTATTAGAGATTACATCAGGCCCAAAGCAGCCAGGAATTCCTACCATCATGTGGCCTCAGCAAGCCGTCGGCCTCACGAGACAGACACAGGGACACAACACTGCAATTTAGCAACTGCAGCAGAAACCAGATCACGATGCGTGTGTTTGTGTATGAGTGTGTGTGTGTGGGCATGTGGGGGTCTGAATGCTTTTACAAGGCACTGCATGTGATATAATGATTTTCTACATCTGTGCTGATTCGGGTGGCACACATGCTGCTTTCTTCTGATTCTAAAGATTGTCAGACAGCTGTGTGCTCATCCACGGGTGCGCGTGTTTATGTTTGTCTGTCCAAAGAGCCGATCGGATTTCCTCAAAGCAGCCTTCAGATGTGGCCTAATGATAATTTTGGCTGACAGAATTCAAAGCCTTTAATCTGATAATATGTACCAGTGTTGGAGATGTCATTTAGCGTGCATCCTGTCATGTTATATCACACAAAACACCACACGTATGACGTGATAGACACATTCAGTATCTAAAAAGCCAGCCAAGCAGGACTGACAGGTTGTCTCAAGTCTCAGACAAACAGAAATTATGATGTACAGTCTGAGGTTATAGACTTTACAAAAAAAACAAACAAACAAAAAAAAGAGTTAATCGGTATTTCTGTTTTATGTTTTAGTACAATTATTTAAAAATCTTTCAAATAAAATCCCCAAAATTACATTTACTTGAGAAACAAACCTGCAGAAGATATTTGCATAAGGCTTGTTACATATTGCTTTATGTATTTTTCGTTTATTTAAAAATATTTTGCATAAGGCATAAAATAATGATATATATTTTATATATAAGTGTATATTGTTAAATCGATCTATATCTTTTTTAAGCCTCAATCTAAAAAATTGTATAAAATGCATTCTTAAAAATTTGTTTTAAAACAAAAAGCAATAAAAACAGTACATTAAAAAACAAACACATTTATATATTTGTTTTTTATATATATTTTTTATCATATATTTTATATACAAGCATATGATGTTATATAGAAATAAAATATTAAAATGAAATGACACATATATATTATTACATTTATATCAGTTTTTAGATACATATTTTAATATACAATTTTTTAACATTTATTTTAATATATAAATAAATTAATATGGTTTATAATATATTGTTATATAAAAACTTTTTTTTTTGGCTTTTAGTTCTATACACATTCGGTGAGAAACTTTCCAAACCAGTCAAAGAAATCCCCGCATATCACTATTCATTTTATGGTTTGTTAACAATTTGGGTGAAATGTAAAAGCAAAGGAAGCTGCTTGAAGTTTCTTCTAGGAAAGCCTCACCCTGTTTCTGTCCCCCTCCCCCTCCCACAGTGTTGTCAGCATTCATGTGAGGTACTGTAGCAGTCAGCGCAGGCTTACTGAAATAGTCTCATAATTACAGGTCTGTTTGCTCAGACTCCGATAACGCAGAGGACGCAATGGAATATTGTATCAGCAGTTGCTGTAAAAAAGCTTCACTGGTGCCTCTCGCACAGACTAAAGAGCAAGGAACGAAGATAATATCACATGCACTACTTAGCCCTCTCTTGACCTCAAGCTGTTTTCATAGGCAAATGCTCATTTCAAGAGCTAACACGCATGTGTGCGGCTGGCCGGCGCTGCATGTGGACTTTTATTACATGCCATAACTTGTCACCAAACAGCACTGCAGGAAAAAATAGCTTGGTCACAGTACCCCTTATTGCTTCAGTATGGGATTTCGTGCGTCTGATGACAGTGACTAAGCCTGGTGTGGCGCGCAGCTAATGCTCTACCGCATTTGAAGACCCTGATCTGATTGTACTGTCACCGGCAGCCACACAACTGTTTTTCAGCACTTTCTTTCTCTCTTTCACTTTTTATTTATCTTTAATTGTGCCTCCACTTTTTCTTCCTCACTCTTCCGCTCTCCCACGCACATGTTAACTCTCTCCCACTCTCTTCTAAGCCTTCTTGCTAAGTGAGCAGAGGCCCTTCTTCTCTGGCAGAGCCCTTAGGAGAGAGGCTGCCTGCCCAAAATAGCTGCACTGTGGGGAATACCAACAGATAGGGCCTTCACACTGCTTGTGTAGGTGAACAACAAATCAGGGACTGGGCTGACCAACCCCCCCACCCACCATCATCTCACTCTGTACAACATATGACACACACACACACATGCTAACGTTTGTGCTCTTTTCTCTCTCTCTCTCTCTCTCTCTCTCTCTCTTTTTTTTGTAAGAGTTGAGTCTTTCTTTTTCAGATGTAAGCTTTAGAGGCTTGTTTACATTGGAGGGAGAGCCTTAGCAAGCTAGCGTTACTGTCGTAAAGTGTAGAGAGATCTACGTCAGTGTATCCTCAGGGTTTGTTTTCATCTTGTGATTATTAAAGGTAAGTGTTGTGGGTAAGTGTTCTGTCATAGGTTATTGTTGAAGGCTACCCTGGAAGTCGATGCATTAGTGTGTCACGCAATTATGATGAAATTACATCATATGGGAACTGTGATTTTTGGTACTTTCTACCCTCAGTTATACAGTCATCATTGTCCCTTTGTACTTTATCAGTTGCACTGCAAAAAATAGTTTTCTTAATCAGTCATTTTGTCTTTATTTACAGTAAAAAAATATTATAAATTAAATATAAATATAAAAATTTATTTTAGACATTCTGTGTGTGTGTGTGTGTGTGTGTGTTTTAAGCATGAACCTCCATAAATTAAGTGAGATTTATGCTTAAAAAATGCCAGAGGGGTATCTTGATTATCATAAGATATCTTGTTTATATATATATATATATATACTACCTTTTCAAAGTTTGGGTTCAGTACTTTTTTTCTGAATAAAAATAATACTTTTATTCAGCAAGGACACATTCAATTGATTAAATGTAACAGTACAGTAGTTTTGTTTTTTATGCTTTATTGTTTTACTTATTCTATTTCATTATTTATTATTATTATATAATTATATATATAATTTTATTTAGGTATTTGTTTTATTTATTATTATGGGAAACAAATATATATTTTATATATTGTAAATTGTATATTTGTACCTAAAAAAAGAGAAACAAACATACTGATTGAGAAAATGTTCTGAAGCGTGAAGGCTGTCATTCCCTGTGTTACGTCACACAGTTCTGTTTTCACTTGCAGCGGTGGTGAGGTGTAATAAACTGGAAGTATGAGATTTTTTCTGTGTTTTCAGGAGACCTCTCATCTACCATCATCTCTTGGAAAGCGAAAGCAGAACAAAGGCTTATTCTTTAAGGGGAAATCTACCTCTGGCCCTGGCTGTCATACAAGTACTGGACATTCCATGAGCAGAGTATTAAAGTGTCCAGAGCTCACCCGCAGGAGACAGGAGAGTCATACACGAGGAGCCTTTACAGTCACCGACAGCTGATAGTGAGAGATGCTGAAGTGATGGAAGGGAAGAGAGCAAGTGAGGGATGAGGGCCACTGCTGTGAGTGGTTCTTTGGCAGTGTCTTAGCTGGTTGTTGTGTGGAGTGAGAACGAAGCAATCAGCAAGTATACTGCCGCAGAAACTCGTCACCTTGGGAGGCCCATTCATCCGAACCCGCTCACGCACTCAGCTGCCCACACGTGCTCAGAGGCTGGAGAGAGACGAGAAAAGAGAAACCTCAGTCTGTACTCATTATCAAGCTTCTCTTCCCATTCATTCTTCTTCTAATTGTGAGTGTCAGCTTTTGTTTATTGGCACCGCTGCTTGAACACTCACAGCGACTTGAGATTTTCAAGTGAAAGACTGATTCATGCTTACAGTATGTTTGCTCATATTTTCCGTGACATTGTAGTCATAGTTTAGATCAATTCATTTGTTTTCTTTCTTTCTCTTCCATGAGATCAGGAGTGATTCAGTCAAGTGTTATTGTGAAAATCAGCTGACTAGATTTCGCAGTTTCAGTATTGCCATGACATGGTGTGGCCTGTTTATATTTGGCCTACTTATCTTACAGTCCTATGACATATTCATATTGTGTTAAGATGTGTTTATTTAGAAATTCTGGTTTGAAAAAAATATGTAGAAAAAAGTATATAGGAAATGGAATATATATGGGGAAACAAAATACATATATATATATAGAGAGAGTGAGTGAGTGAGTGAGTGAGTGAGTGTGTGTGTGTGTGTGTGTTTAATAACATTTTAAAACAATGTTTTGTAATATTTGTATAAATTCATATTTATTTGAAAAAGTTTTTAGTAGACTGTATTTTAATAGTAATTCTATATGAATGTATTTTTTCCAAATAACAGTAAAAACAAAATAAGAGTTTTTCAAATGTTGTCATTATTGTCATGTTTTATTTCTCTATTTCTGGTGTATGTTTAGTCTTTAAAGCAGTTTTAAGTTGAGTTTCATTTTCAGGTAATATCATTAGTTTCGGTTGTTAATCATCAAAAGGGCAGTTTGTTCAAGTGAATGTAATGCCTAAAACTCACTTGAGGTTTCGATGTAATAACATCAGTGTGGCAATAAGTTTGAACTTGTCCGGAAAGCTGGAAATCAATTTAGTAAGGTCTTTTACAATGTATTAAAGCACTTTGTTTTAAATCATATGCTAAAAATGTGATTATAATGCTGTGCAGTGGAGTGTAGCCTTCACAAACTTATGATCGCAAAGGTATGTTGAACACCTTATATATTTTAAAGTGCAATTTAATCCAAATTAACTGTATGAATAACCTCAGATATTTGTCAGTTTAGTCACTTGCTAGATTGAATCTTAACAGACAATGTCAATTACGTTTTTTTTATGCACAAAATGCATGATAAATGCACGGGGCAAACTCCCAACAAACATCTCATGTTGTTTCAGTTGTATGATTTACCCAGACACAGGCAGACAGTATTTTGCATTCTATTCTAGTTTATCTCTGGAGTCTGGATTGTATTATGTCAGTGGCTCCAGAGTTTAATTTACATGTATTATCTGTGATAACAGATCCAAACTGAACTTGAACATATCAGTATACAAAATAGATGTTTTTACTTAGTCCTTCTCAAATATAATTTACATTGAATTACACAACATATAATACAATAAAATATAATATGTATTTAAACATATATTATTCAACACATTTAAAATATAACGATTCCCTCTGCTGAAGGCGTCATCATTTATGCTCAATTTGAACAACCTTTAGGCTGCATCTTCACACCTTACTGGCAGAATTTGGGAATTAATTTAATTAATTATGGATGCATGGCAGAAGAATACAGAGTGCTGATGTCAAATTTATGCTGGTGATGTCTGTCAAGCCTAAAGGTATTTTTGAGGGCAAAAAAGATACCTTTGCATTTTTTGTAATCATAAAACACACTGAGTAATGAGAATAAGAGACACTGAAATTCCTCTAAATAACACTCTGAATGCACAGCACACAGAACTGAGGGGAAGAAAACTTAGGGTTGCCTTTAATGGAGGATCAAGCAAAGCATTGATTTTTCTTTTCTCTTCTCCACTTTCTTCTTCTCTGCCTGAAATAAAACGATGCACCACATTGGGACAGAATGCTGCAGTTCTACGGGAAACAGTATTCTTAGAAAACATTATTGCTCTACTGGTGACATTGTGATAAATGGAGATGCATTTACCTCAAATTAATCCTAGCCTAAATAATAGACCGTCATCACACTGGATGCTGAAATATAGGTTACTTTGTGTGTGTGTGTGTACCTGTTTTTCTATTCTGGTGGGGACTTAAACCTGAATACACACAGACTCATGGGGACTCGTGTCACGGTGGGGACCTAAATTGAGGTCCCCACAGGTAAACAAGCTAATAAATCACACAGAATGAAGTTTTTTGAAAATCTAAAAATGCACAAAGTTTCCTGTAAGGGGTAGGTTTAGGGGTAGGGTTGGTGTAGGACAATAGAATATACGGTCTGTACAGTAGAAAAACCATTACGCCTATGGAGAGTCCCCACAAGGATAGCAAACCAGACATGTGTGTGTGTGTGTGTGTGTGTATGTGTGTACCTGTTTTTCTATTCTGGTGGGGAATTAAACCTGAATACACACAGTGTGTGTTTGTGTGTGTGTGTGTGTGTGTGTGTGTGTGTGTGTGTGTGTGTGTGTGACAAAAACACCATCCAAAAACTTTAAGTAAGATAGATCATAAGATGAATGATATAAAGAGGTTAAAGAAAAGAGACCAAGATCTTGAAGCTTTATAGAAGTTCACATTGCGCCATCTAATGGCGTATTATAGTGATTGCATGTATTTAATTGTCAATAATTGCAGGCACATTTACAATGACGCATTGCTTGTACACATAATTTTGCATAACTCTCAACACAGTTCCATTTGGAATGTTGGAATGCAGTTGCATATAATAATATTTCCGGGTGAATGACATTTTGTTGACAAGGATTAACGTTCTGAAGAAAGAATGTTTGGAATCTATGTCTACAGTCTACTTTGTACTGGTGTTTCGTTCGTGAACGGATCGTTGTTTCAGAATCAATCTTTTAAGTGAATCAAATGTTTCGTGATTAAAGAACAAAAACAAAAAAAACAGTTGATGTGATTTACTGTCGTCTGTGAAGAAAAACGTTAAACGTTTTCTCTGTAGTCTCTTTTAATAAAGCACGATAAGACTTGTGTCGAGTGATTCAGTGTTTTTAACGAATCGACTGAGTGAATGGCTCCATGTCACCATCTACTTGCGTGACGTTGAAACCAACAGAAAGAGTAACTATATGAATCAGTGAACGATTCTGTACGAATCTTTTAGTGATTGATTCAAATGATTCGATTCACTTGATGAATCAGTCATCAAAAAAGTGACAACCTTATCAAACTGATAAACGCAAAAACAAAGTTCGTGAGTTCGTCAGCTTAGATTTCAAGGCTGAGATACGTTTAGTCTTGTTTTAAAAAGTCAATCAAGTATAGTTAAAAAAAAAAATAGACAAAATTCAACATGTTTTAATTTGTTGTGATGACATTGTTTCACTGCCTCAGCAGTTGTGAAGAAGCTGTTGGACTGGCTTGTGAAGCGTCTCACGCCGCTGGATCTTAAAGCCCGTCGTGTTTTTCATGGTAATGCTTCGTCAAGGGAAAAGAGGACTGGAAATCTCTTCGGGTTACAAGTGGATTCGATACTTCAAATAAGACTTTACCAAACACCGAACAAACAAACAAACGAGGCGCTGGTAGATTTTAAAGTCGTACAAGGGGAAACTATGGCCGAGACGAACCGCACCGAGGTGTATGTTTACGAACAGGTTGTTATCCTGTCATCATGTGTACTTTCGTTTTTTGGGTCACTTTTAATCATATGCACATTTGCGAGATGGCCCGATCTGAGAACCACACCGAGAAAACTGCTCGTGTATCTGTCTGTCACTGACCTTCTGTCTGCACTCTCTTACTTTTATGGAGTTTTGAGGAGTTTTGACTCTGATTCTGGGGATTGTATTGCGCAAGGAGCAATTTCCACATTCGCCAACACCAGCTCATTCTTCTGGACTGTGGCCATTGCCATCTACCTATACGTTTTTATTGTTAAGTCCAGCCAGAGACAGGCCAACAACTTGGTGCTGTATTTTCATCTTATCAGGTAAACTCTACGATCTCTACATTTCTTCACTCCCAGGAAATTCTTAAAGGAACACTTCACCCCAGAAATATTCGCTCGAAATTTTCTAAAAATGTACTGACCATTGTGGTGTCCCAAACCTGTATGACTTTTTCTTCTGTGGAAAACAAAAGCAGATGTTGTAAGAACGACTGAGTCACCGTTCACTTTAATAGTACCCATTTAAAACTTTCAATGTTTGTTTATAGTGTCAATTAAACTATTTTCTTAACATTATCTTTCAATTTAATGTTCATTATTATATTTATTAATGTATAGTATTTATTAAATTAGTTTACGTGTAGTTCAAGTAGTTTCTCCTTTACATAAAATACAATTTACGCAATTCTTTTACATAAGGCCTTCCATTCTGATATGGCCCTTTAGGAAAGGAAAGGAGATTATTTGTATTCCTTTTATGATATTTTGCCTTTTGAATCACATCCTTTCAGCTACACAAAGAAAAAGGGTTTTAGACAGTCAGTATTCATTAATTTATAGAGAATTTAATAAGGATTCTGCGTAATAAGGGAGAGGTTTGGTTTTCATGAACTCGCTTGTGCAGCCTGTGGGTGGATGTCTGTTTGCAGTCTGATCTTGTGATTTATGGTTTGTGTCAGCTGGGGCGTTCCTTTCGCCATCACTGTGGCAGCCCTGTCCCTGCACAAGATCGGCTATGATGCCTCTGAAGTGTCTGTTGGCTGGTGCTGGGTGAACATCCAGGCCGAAGACCGTGTGCTGTGGATGCTGCTCACTGCTAAGATCTGGGAATTCATTGCCTATGTCACACTGCCAGTCCTGTACATGCTTGTAAAGATACACATTCACAGAGCAGTAAGTCCACTGCGGCTCATCACAGACAGTTTAACATTACAGATTAGCAGAGGTTTGCATGACATTTTCATAAACTCATAATGTGTGCAACGGCCAAGTAATTTCTGGAATAATGTCCACTGCTAATGTATAAGGGAAATATCATAAGATAGTGATCTCTAGGCCTGGAAATGTCATGAATATTAATAAAATCTTAAAGGTCATGGGAGTTTTGGTCATCAGTAGATTTTACTAGTTATGCTGACCTATAAAATATTAATATATATATATATATATAAGACATTTAAAAATCAATTGGATAAATTATGGACATTCACTGGTAAAAAGGGATGGGAACCCACTTAAGTGCATTGCTGAGAAAATTAAATATTATTCAATAATATTAAAGACTGGCCCACATTCTTGTCATAGTAACACAACTGCATTCTGGAAACAACATGCTATAGTGATGGGGGTGTATGATTATGGGTGGTTGACATTTTTTTTACTTCAAATATTAGGCATAAAAAATATTGAGTTGTGTTGTACTGACTCTTAAATTTCCAAAAATATATGTGGTCTTTTAGATTTTGTATTGGAAATTGGATTTATTTACCAGTTTGTTGCATTCGTGCCTAAAATTGTCATATGGTGTGACATAAAAGTTGTTGTTCTATATAAAATGAAAATGGAATATACTCTCCCTAAGTAACTAACTTCACCATAAATATTTATCATTACTATCTTAAGATTGAATTTTTTTTTGTGCAGATCCATTAGATTTTGTATTATTTTTCTAAATCATCATGCAAAGTAAGACATCTCTCCTCAGCCTCTCCAGATATTTTAGATTAAATCTGACAAACCCTGTTATAAATCTAACAAAATGCTGTTTCCTTGCAAACAAAAACCAGCCAAAAAAATAATAATCATCATTTACACTAAGAAGAGACATAAGTCTCTTATGCCCACCAAGGCTGAATTTACAGTAAAAACAGTAATATCATGAAATATTATTAAAATAAAAAAATAAAAACTGGTTTCTATTTGAATATATTTTAAAGTGTAATTTATTCCTATGATGGCAAATCTGAATTTTCAGCAGTCATTATTCCAGTCCTTATTGTCACATGATCCTTCAGATATCACTCTAATATGCTGATTTGGTGCTCAAGAAACATTTCTTATTATAAATGTTGAAAAGAGTAGTTTGAAGTTTGAAGCCTGATAGAAAGCTAAAAAAAAAAAAAAAACAGCATTTAAAAAAAAAATTAACAATTGTCTTTACTGGCACCTTTGGCCAATTTAATGACCATTTGTTAATTCTGAATTAATTCTTGCTGAATAAAAGCATTCATTTTATTCATTTAAAAATCGTATAGACCACACACCTTTTTTAGGTAAGCTTTTTCTGTAAGACTAAAGAATGCTGATCTCTTTTTTATGCCATTTTTCTCTGTGATGTATTTAAGCATGCAGCCCTGTCTGAGTACCGTCCCATCCTGACCAGCAGCCCTGTCTCTCATTCGCCATCTTCCATGGCAGACAGGAAGCTCACCATCATCCCCATCATCTTCATCATGCTCCGCATGTGGAGCACCATCCGCTTCCTGCTCCTGCTGACCGACTCCCCTGCAGGACACAACCCAGTGCTGGTCACCTTGCATGTAAGTCACCCGGTTCCACTTAGTTAGCCTGAAATGAACTTAATTTACTTTCACCTGAAGTCCCATTCATGCAGTTTATTTGTATACTTCATCAAAGTCATTTATCTGTAATGGCCTTTATTATATTCAGCAACCCAATGATTCTAAATTCGTTTTTTAATAGGGAATTGGAAACACCTTTCAAGGAGCTGCGAACTGCATCATGTTTGTGCTGTTGACTCCCTCAATTCGATCACGACTGGTGGCTCAGCTGTGCTGCAAAGGTCAGGACAAACACTGGCGTTCAGAATCAGTGTCCCAGAACAGGGCAAGTGCACATACGCCTTCTCACAGGGAGGAAAACACCAGCCCCCAAACCTGGGAGAACAATGAGGGGTAAAAGCTGCTATGATCCTGCATCTGCTGCTGCATATTTAACTCATTTTGAATGCACAAGGCTGGAGTGAAAGCTCTGACTTTACGGCTCTCTGTTGTGGTTGTTGGAGTAACATCAGAGCCTTACAATCAGCCTTCTTGTTTGACCAAGCGCCTTCACGGATTACAGGGGACTGCGGTCACGTGCACAAAGCCTGCAGAGCATGAAACACAAACGCACTTTCTGTTACCGGTTTAGCTCAGCGCTTTAGGCGAGAAGCTTTCTGTCTTCCAAATCTGTTTTCATTCTGCTGTCACAGATATCTCATGTTCATTTAAATAGAAATGAGATCTGTAGCTCAGGGGAAGCAAGGATACAGCAGTTTATTATTTAGTGACCAAAATGGCAAATGTACTGTGAAGTGTTTTTACAAGGGATTTTTTCCCCTTTCTCCCAACAAAGCACATGCATTCTTAATGCAATGTTATTACTTTACATTGCAATTAATATGGATTTTTAAAGCATGATTTATGTGTATTATATGCTGTATTTATATGTACAAATGTATTGGATTTCTTTTGTCTATATGAATGTATTATGTCATAATCTCATTCTTCTTTTTTTCACTTTTCTCTGTGTAGAGTCACATGCACCTAACAAGGACACAAGCCGCAACATGCACATTTATTGTTATTTCACACAATGCCTTAAAAATACCTTTGGAAACAATGGGGAAGAAGTGGCTTTTAGTCTTTGTATACGTAGTTATATTTTATCAACATATCAATTGATTACAATAAAGCGATTCATTACCTGTCAGATTCAGTATTATTTTTTATATGCTATTATTGTTTTCATAAATATTTTGAATTAGCTTTTGTTTTTATATTTTCAGTTTTCATTTTTATTTTAATAAAATTTTTAGTAATCTTGTTGTGTTTTGTCATTTTTATTATTATTTTATTATTGTTTCCAGTGAGGTTTATTTTGGTTTTAGTTTTTATATATTTCCAGTTAGTAAAATACTTCAATTTATTTTGGTAATCTTTTTTTTTCATATAGTTTAGGTTTTTCATCTAATATGCATATATTGTTTTCGATTTTAGCCTTATTTCAATCAACAAAAATGTGTTTTAGTTAAATGATAACAATCCTGGTCAGATTATTGTGTGAGTTTTGATTCTTTGCATCAGTTGTTGGGCGTTGTTGGACTTTAAGATAATACATACTGAAGTTCATATTTCATGAATTTATGTATTTATTTGAAAGTATTGCATTTGTGTTATTAGCTTCATATCCCCAAACAATCAGAGGTGTCTACCATCACTGAACACTCTTTCTTGGCCATAATATGTGTAAGGTTATGGAGAATCTGCTTGGTAATTATCCGTAAATTATTAAATGATTGCGCCTGCACATTCCCTCAATCCTTGACATTCAGTTGAGTCTCCTTTGACTTTGGCTAATATGCCTTTAGAGTGGAGCTGAGCTGTAGCTGAGCTTCTCCAAATATTTGATAATACATGCTGTATAAGAGAATCAGTCTATGCCAGTTTCACCAAAGTCAGGATACAGAGTGACTTCTCCATTATCTCAGCATGATACCAGAGCTGCTTTTAGGTTACAAGAAGAGGAACCGTTCTGAGGATAGCTGGGAAAAGGGCACAAGCTGAATACAATGGCAAATGTTGTGCTGATTGGTTATGTGAGCTGAGGGAAGAGGATGTTGGATATACACCCACTCTTATGGTATTGCTAACCCTGAGGCAGTGTCAGTTGACAAGCCAGTCCTATGAGCGGCTCATAACGAGTGGAAACTGGAAACATGGTTCAACAGTCATTTTTGAAGCATGTAACATTAATTTTGGCATGAACACAAGTGCAGTGTAATGTTTTACTGGCAAAATAGGACAAAACAATCACTTGATTTTGGTTATTCATTTTAGGGGCTTGTCACTTAAGCACTTCATTAACAAAAGTGTCATTTTAGAAAACAGATTTACCACAATAAACAGATAAACAGAATATTTTTTGGATTCACACTTCCTTGGGATTTAAGTGCTTTATGGAAGTACATAGTTATGTAATCTATGTATTATTTGACAGTGTACTGTAGAGTTTAAAAAGGAGTGTGTGTGTGTGTGTGTCTGTCTGTCTGTGTGTGTCTGTCTGTGTGTAAATGTAGTTGTTTGTCTTTTGAGAATTTTGATTTCCAAGTTTTAAGAGTTCATACTTATATATATAATATATGTTTTAGAATTATTTAATTTTTTTCATTTAAGACATCATGATATGTACTCTAAATTTGATCATTTGTAAAACAATTGAAATTCAATCTTAAAACAGAATGACGTGTGTGTGTGTGTGTGTGTGTGTGTGTGTAGACCCTTATTTTCAAAGATACCTTTTTATATTAATATATATATTTTAATATTAACATATATTTTCTGACTTATGGCTGTTTTTTGGTAAGTCACATGATACTTACCTTTTCTTGAATCTTTGTTCACTTCAGAGTCCATCGCTTGGGTGCGTTACAGCCCTTCTGTGGGTATCTGCAATGACTGCATATCACTGCAGAGGACAACAACCTAAAGAGAGAGCTTTTTTAAACCCGCACAGACCTGACTGTGAGGACCCACACCTCACCACAATCCCTAGTGGGGTGTTCAGCCCTCGACCTGCTGAAATAAACAGCTGAGGATCTCTGTTTAAGTTGATGAGGTCCAATCATTTTGATTAATGAGTTGCTGAAGGAGGAATAGGAATGAGAGAATCTGCAGTGCAGCACTGCAGGAGGGAGCAGATACTGGTCAGACAGAGACCCCTGCTGTCCGTGTGACGCTGATCAAAGTGTTTGTGGATGCTGCTTTTTCTCAAAAGCGGCTCTGTATCTCATGAAATACATTTGATGGAATAGACCTGATCTCTTTTACTCTTTTGAGAATTAAAATAATAATTTCGTCATTTGTATGGTGTTTTTACAATATAGAGTTCCATGATATTAAAAAGTCACGTTAATGAGGTGCAATTGTTAACAAACAAAAAATAAAATAAAATGTAAAAATTCTGCATAATGTTACATTTTAACTATACAATGGGCGTCAACAGTCAATAATTAATTTGATATCTAATTTCCAAGTTGTTGTTGTTGTTTTTTAATAGCTGTTCTGTTATCAAGCTGGCAGCCCATGAGGAAATACCCTGGATCATGCCTCTTGCTTGTATATATATTATATTATGTATTATATATATATTATTCGCTCACATTCCACTGAAATCATTTGTGGAATATAAGCTACGATGTCGCTTACAAGTGATGAAGATTTTTCAGGGCAACACTAAACAACTCTGTACAAAGCAGGTAAAGACGTTACAATAAAGCATTTAAGCATAACAAAGCCTTGGGCATGTACTTTGGACAACGTGTTTTTCAGCATGTTTTCAAACCCCTACAATGTAAATATTATGTACATGGTTATCAAAGTTGATGGGACAATTATTGGAAATAAAAGATAGTGTGTTTTTTTCAAAAGGCATGTGCTTTTCTAGATGTAAGATCGCCCAGCACTTGTCAGATTGTATCAGGACAAAATAATAAATCACCACCATCACCTGTTTTTCTCATTATAGATTATATTTGTGCAGAGACATTTTTGTTGGGAAGCAATTAAATATTTTATATATATATGTAGTTTTTGAAAACTGAATACTTAAAGGGTAGCTATTTTAAATTCTAAGTAATTTGTAGATTGGAAGTTTTAAAGTATCTTCCCCAACGCTGGTGCCAGAGTAAGTTTCTCTCAGATCTTGTGCTGTTTAGAGACTCAAACATATCTGACAATGATGCATTTGTCAAAACACCACAAGAATAAAACTGCCACATGTTTTAGATGTTTTATTTGATTTAAATGATGTATTCATGTAAAATAATGATATAAATACATTTAGTGGTGCACCATGCTGTGCATATGCAGTCAGTTTTGTGACAAGCACAGCTAAGCTTAGCATCTATTGATATTTAGTGGAGATCAACAGTCTGGGTCAGAGGTCACCAATTAGTGGGCTGAGGTCCATATTCAGATCCTGGATTGGTTCACTTTTCACACTGTATGCAAGGCAATACTATCTTCATAGTCTTTCATTTGACGTGGTTATAGTCTATTTAATCTATTTGGCCTACTGTGTTTACAATTTATTATTTGATATATTGCCACCAACATAGACATTTACAATAAATATTCCTGAATTGCACATTGTTCAATTGCATAGCCATACAAGATATTGTCCCCTGAAATAGTTTAAGTTATGATTGTCTGTACCTTTGCTGGGAAGGAAATTTAGAGATCTGGATTCTTCAGACTTTAATTGGTTTAGGATTGGACCCTGGTTATGCTGATAAAGGGGAAAACACCACATCTGTTTAGCACATAGAATTCAGCATTTTTTTTTTTCATTTGTATTTTTGTGTATCTTTCTGCTTATTTCAGTAACTCGGCAGGAGTGGGGCTGAGAAAATTCTAAATGAATATTCATGAGTGTTACTGAAATCCTTTTATTTCTGACTACAATGTTTTTCCTTTAGAACATGACATTGAGTAATTATTCAATTACAAACTCCAGAAGTTGTTCTGATAAGTCAAGGGATTTATTATTTTCATAACTTAGGTGTAAACCAGCAGTTATCTTAATTATAAATAGGGTCTTAATTAAAATATGCTAATTTGCAGGTTGTGTGTGAAGTTCTGAGTATGGAGGTCTGTTAGAGCAGGGGTCTCCAACCTTTTTTTCACCACTGACTGGTTACGTTTCGAATTGAGCTCTCTTTCGTTTCTTATTCTTGTTGTTTAAAATTGCTTGAACGTGTAAATTGGCAAATTAATCTGCGAATCAAGTGCGTGCCGGACGGTAGGGTCTCATCCATACGTAGCTATTATGGATCAACTCAACTGCGATCCGTTTAACCCCTAATATGTGACAGATCAGAGCAGAAAATATCTTTCATTTACTTATTTAACATGAAATCGTCAAATTGCTACTCCATATCAATCGCATACAACGAAAATACTGAATAATAAGAACAATCATTAACATAAATAAATAACATATCTATACACATTTTTCCCAGAACGTTCTTGCTAACAATTCTTCCACGGCCCGGTGGTTGGGGACCTCTGTGTTAGAGGACAACCATCATTTTTTATTTTATTTTATTTTTTATTTTTTCAGATACCTGAAAACATCAATAATTCATTTTTAATTTAATTTATTTGTATTTTGTTATTTTTGTTTTACATTCGAATAGTTTGAGTTACATGTTTTAGATGAGACAAAAACTGCTTGTCATGTACGCTTGCATAAACACTTTTCACCTATAAGGGGCGCAAACGTTCTCCAAAGACATGTTATTTTTTTTGTCTTTATGAATTCTTTATGAAAAAATAAATAACACTACATGCAAGACAAACTAAATGCATTGTTTGCCAGTCTTTATTCCTGCCAGCATTACCTTTTAATTGTTGTAGCCCTGAAGGAACCCAGAATATTCATGAGGAACAGAAAGTTTATTTGTGACGTGCATTAGTCTGTACACTCTCCTCTGCTCAATGTTTGCAGCAGGATATCCTCAAACCATTTCTAGAGAGAGGCTTAGCACAACCATAATAGTGTGCATGCACATATATACCAAGATATAGACCTCAGAACATCAAAAACACAAGGGTTAGTCAATATGAGATCCCATCCTTCGGATGAGACGTTAAACCGAGGTCCTGACTCTCTGTGGTCATTAAAAATCCCAGGATGTCTTTCGAAAAGAGTAGAGGTGTGACCTCGGCATCCTGGCCAAATTTGCCCATTGGCCTCTGATCATCATGGCCTCCTAACAATCCCCATATCTGCTAATTGGCTTCATCACTCTGTCTCCTCTCCACCAATAAGCTGGTGTGTGGTGGGCGTTCTGGCGCACTATGGCTGCCGTCGCATCATCCAGGTGGATGCTGCACACTGGTGGTGGATGAGGAGATACCACCTGACAATGTAAAGTGCTTTGAGTGCCTAGAAAAGCGCTATATAAATGTAATGAGTTATTATTATTTTTATTATTATTATTAAAAATAGACAGGAAATGTCACAGAAACCAGATGTTGAGGCAAAGAAGTAAACACTTGGAAGTACAGAAGCCCAATAAATGACATGATTAATGACATGTGCTTTTCTTTATAGGTGCAGATAAGTAGGTAGCTTACTTTTATCTGTTTATATCAGTTGCTTTAATACCAAATAACTTTAATCTTGGTTTTTAGGGTCGGCTCCAATGTCCAAAGTACCATATAAAGAAAGAGCTGTCGTTTCTTTTCGCTGGTGTTCTTTCTGACTGTACTGTCGATTTAAAGCATGAAGGAAGAGATGGACATGGAGAAAAGTGAGAGGAAGGGGGTAAGTACTTTTGACAAACATATTTCTGCCTCATAATTGTTTTACACTTATTTTGTTCTTTGCTTTTTGGTTTGGTAACAGATAGACAACAATCAACAAGCAATATGTTTTTGTCCTTTCAAATATACTGCAGCTGCTTCCATATGACTAAAAATAAAATTTTAATATAGAAATTTATTTGTATTTACATATTTCTAAAATTAATGCAATTTTACAGAGAGTGACGCTGACCCTGGCTGCAGCTTCTCTGATCGCCGGATTTGGTTCGTCTTTTCAGTATGGATACAATGTGGCTGTGATCAACTCACCTGCCCCGGTACTGACTTTATATATATTGTTTTGTATATTATATTATATTATATTATATTATATTATATTATATTTCATCTCTGATAAACTTAACTCTGATATTCTGATAAAAGGAGATGAAGCTGTTCTACACCCGAATATATGAGGATCGTTATGGTCCAATGTCAGACAATCTCCTGACCCTCCTGTGGTCCGTAACAGTGTCCATGTTCCCACTGGGTGGGTTTTTTGGATCTCTCATGGTAGCCCCATTAGTGAACAAATTCGGGAGGTAATTTCCTTTGAACTGTATTGGGTTGTAAAAAAAAATCTGTTGTTTTTTTCAATACATTGCATTGAATCCCAATTATCATTCACCCTAACCAAGGTCTTTTTCTTATAGAAAAGGCACACTCCTGTTCAACAACATCTTCTCTATTGTACCTGCTATAATGATGGGTGTGAGTGAAGTGGCAGGGTCATTTGAAATCATCATTGCTGCACGCTTTTTAGTGGGCATCTGTGCAGGTCAGTAGAATATTCCACCTGTCAGTATGGATCAGCTATATGTTTAAGCATGACAGTATGTGACTGTGTTTTCCAGGCCTGTCCTCCAATGTGGTGTCCATGTATTTAGGAGAAATCGCACCCAAGAATTACAGGGGGGCCATCGGAATTGTGCCACAGCTTTTCATCACTATTGGCATCCTTGTTGCCCAAGTGTTCGGTGTTCGCAATATCCTGGGAAATATGGAAGGTAATGCACAGTCCATGGGATTTTTGTCGCTTTTTTTCTAGACTATAACGCAAATATGTTTAATCATGAGATGCTCTAGTATTGCTGTGCTATTGTAGAGGAATTTGGGAGTGCAGTTGGAGAAACATGCCCCTGCTGCTCGTGGTGATGTGTAATGTTCTCTCTCTAGGCTGGCCCATCATGTTGGGTCTCACAGGGATTCCAGCTGCCATTGAGCTGCTGCTTCTGCCTTTCTTCCCTGAGAGCCCACGCTACATGCTCATACAGAAGGGGGATGAAAAAACTGCCAGGAAAGGTACAGAAGGAGTTATTTTAGTCTTCCATGTCAGAGCACACAAAGAAAATGTGAGGTTTACAGTTGGATGTTCACCAACGATGAACTCATCAAGATTGCAGGGGTTTTATGATGGAGTAGGGCTGGCTTTATCAAGTGGACTTATGTAATTCATTTACAACATATTGGACACTTTCCGTCATTTTTTATTGAAGAGAGGACCTTGTTGGATCCTTGTAAGCACCTCAAGTTCTTGTGTACACTGCAAAAAATTAATTTTCTTAATCAGTATTTTTATCTTTTTTTTTTTCGGAGTAAAAAATACATATAATGTGAATGATGTACATGGGACACGTTTAAATCATTTTTGTTATTAGTATTGTTTTTAAAATATGATCTAAATGGCTACGTCAATGTCAGTTTTAGTCTTTTAATATGGAAAGAATATGCTGTATACACAGATTGACATTTAGTTCTGTCAGTCTGTGTATTAGTGACTGCAGGTTACATCATTACTCCAGTAGCTGGCGACAAGTGACTGTCTTTATGAGTATGACACTGAATCATTCACATTCATTCAACAGATTTGTTTAAAAAGACTGATTCATTTAGGAATTAAACAATTAACTGGCTTAATGAGAGTGTCCGTCAAATGTATTCAACTGATTCATTTAAAAACACTGATTCATTCAGGAACAAATCAAGTGACTGTCTTTATGAGAGCATCATTGAATCATTCCCATTCATTCCACTGATTCGTTCAAACCACTGATTTAATCAGAAATGAAACAAGTGACTGGCTTTATGACTGTGACATTAAATCATTCACATTCATTTAGCTGGTATATTCAAAACACTGATTTATTTAGTAACGAAACAAGTGACTGTCTTTATGAAAGAGTCATTGAATCATTAACATTCATTGAACGGATTTATTCAAAATACTATTATTCGATATGAAATATTATTCAGAAGCGAAACTATTTACTGGCTTTATGATTGCATAATTGAATAGTTCAAATTTTTTCATTAAAAGAATAGTTCACCCAAAAAGGAAAATTCAGTCATCATTTCACCCTCATGTCGTTCCAAACCCATAAGACTTTGGTTAATCTTCAAAACACAAATTAAGATATTTTTAATGAAACCTGAGGTAGTAATCAAAACTTAAAATATCCAAAAAGGTTATAAAGATGTCATAAAACAAATCCATATGAATCGAATAGTCTAATCCAAGTCTTGTGAAGAGTTACAATTGCTTTGTATAATGAACAGATTTAATTTAGGCTTTTCATGTCAGTTACGAAGCAACCAAAATGTAAGTTACTCAATATTAACGTCTTGCTCATTGAACTTTTGTATTAAGGGCTATATCACACTCGTAATCGTGCTGTTGATCTGAATATCACCCTGGGAGATATTGCTTAAATGAAGCATCTGATGTGTTGTGTTTTAGGACTGCAGAGGCTGCGTGGCTGGGAGGATGTAGATGAGGAGCTGTGCGAGATGCGTGTGGAGGAACAGTCAGAGCAAGCAGAAGGTCGACTCTCTGTGCTCAACCTCTTCACTTTCCGCTCGCTGCGCTGGCAGCTGCTGTCAGTAATCTTCATGAACATGGGCCAACAACTGTCAGGAGTCAATGCCGTAAGCACCACTTTAAAACATCACACAGATGATTATTTTCAATACATTTTTTTCTGAAAGCGTAAGTGTGGTGTTATAAATTTGAAATGTTTTGCTCAACTAAATCCTAATTTTAACCCAATCTTCAGATTTATTACTATGCTGACAGCATCTATAGCTCAGCAGGAGTGGCTGACGATCACGTTCAGTATGTGACGGTTGGAACAGGAGCAGTTAATGTCTTCATGACAATAGCAGCCGTAAGCCACTTATTGTTTTGTTTTGTTTTTTTGACTTATTAATGCTCTTCATAGTTTGATACCCCTTATGAGGAGCTCATTTACTTCACAAAGAAATATGAGTGTAAAGAATATGATTTTCTGCTTGTGTAGGTGTTCATAGTGGAGAAATCTGGTAGAAAGTTGTTGCTACTGATCGGCTTTGGTGTCTGCTGTGGAGCCTGTGTTCTCCTGACCATAGCACTCTACTTCCAGGTATAACAACACTGTATTCATTTAAATACAAACTAGAGATGGACGAATAAAATCTGGAAATATTACAAATGTTTAGAATTATTAGATATTAGATTTATAATTAGATATACACAGACTGATATACATTCTATTGTGTGTGCTTATTTGCCCTGATTTTACATGATCTTTGCCATCATCTTAATGTCAATTTATGTGAAAGCATTAATTATATAATAATACAGTTAAATGTAATCTTTAGCTAATTTCAAAGTGAATTTCCATATTTACACTGTACATTTATAATGTTGTGATGCCTAAATTCACTTGTAGTGTTAAAAATTATTTATTTATTTTTCTAAGAGAAGCTGATAGTATATTAAGACTGATAGATATTTATATTTATAATTAAAATTAAAATATTATTGTCTAAATAACGTCAGTAATATTTTTAATATGGTTATGACATTATTTAGATATTTATTTAAAATTAAAATATTATTGTTTAAATGATGTCATAGTAATATTCTAATATAGGTAATTTATTGGTTATTGACCTTAACATAATTATTAATGGTTTATCTGTATTGTAACATAAGTGCAAATAATTCAAATATTTGTGTTTTATTTTTAATATATTTAAACAAACTGATAGTATATTTAGACAAAGTATTATTTTAATAATAAAATTAAAATTGAAATATTTTTAAGTAATGTCATAGTAATATTTTAATGTAAGTAATTTATTGGTTAAACATAATAATTAACAGCTGATATATATATATATATATATATATATCATCCAGATTTTTGAACCCTATTCAGATTAGAGCTGATTATTATGACTAATCAGATTCACTTTAACTAAATAAGGGGGTTTCTTTATGTGGCCCATTATGGTTGTAGTAAATTCTTGTTTACAGACAGACAGGTGTTATAGGCATTGTAAAATATCAGTCCCAGCTGAGATTTTCATTTTAGATCTGTGAATGTGCTGGCCTGATGAATTTGCCTCTTGGGTCTATGTGAAATGCAACGCTATAAATGGTAGAATAAATGCAGCACTTTCCACCCACAGACTTCACTGGACTGGATGCCCTATGTCAGCATCGTCTGTGTCATTATTTACGTCATCGGACATGCTATTGGCCCAAGTGAGTTCACGCCAATCCCATAGGGGCATATTGCAGATGCACAGGGGGGTTTGCTGCATCTCAATGAATTCACTCCCTCCCTTTCATTTGTTGTATTCCTTGGTGGGGAATGACAATAGATTTATGCTGCATTTTCTGGGATTTTACATTAAACCCCTGGAGTGAATGCAGGAGAAGTGCTTTAAAGTGGCAGTAAAACAGATTGTAAAAGCAGCACAGTGTTTCAAGCAGTCTCTTTTCTCACTGCCTATAAAAAGATGATGTGTTTGATGATAGAATAGCCAGATTTGACAGCTTTTTCTGCATCCCTCTGCAGGTCCTATTCCTAATGTAATCACCACAGAGATGTTCCGGCAGTCTTCTAGACCACCAGCGTTCATGGTGGCTGGCTCAGTTCACTGGCTCTCAAACTTCACAGTCGGCCTGGTCTTCCCCTTTCTAGAGGTCAGAGGTCAAATGCAACACTAACAAAGAGTCACAGTATTGCAATTGATACTTTTGTTAAAGGTGCAATAGGTGATTGTCTTCAGAAACATTTTTTGTTATGCTGGTTGAAAGTCTCTTCACATCCCGATAGCAATTATTAAGATAAGTGATCTAAATGTATTTGTCTGTATTTATATATTCTGTGGAAGGCGTAGGATCAAGAAATGTTTGTCCAATCAAAACACTCTGTCCGAGCGTTTTAATATGCTTTCCTACCTGCCTCTCAACGTATGTATTAGCATACCTCTGCGCACTCGGTTCGTGCAGACAGGATACGTCATCAGCATGTTCACGCTGTTGTCTCTGGTCTGTGAGTGTAAATGCGTTCAGGTGGCGTGGCTTGGGACGGCGATTGCAGGAAGGGTGGGACGTTCGCTTTCAGTGCTATCAGGCTAAAGTTAGCAATTTCCAAGATCTTCTATTGTACCTTTAAGTTATTAAAGGAATAGTTCACCCAAAAATGAAAATATGCTGGAAATGTACTCACCCTCAGGTGATCCAAGATGTGGATGAGTTTGTTTCTTCATCAGATACAGATTTGGAGACATTTAGCATTACATCACTTGCTCAGTGGATCCTCTGCTGTAAATGGGTGCTGTCAGAAAGATTTCAAACAGCTGATAAAAACAATAATCCACAAGCAATCCATATGACTCCACACGACTTGTGGATTATTGTGATGTTTTCTACAGCTGTTTGCACTCGCATTCTGTGGCACCCATTCACTGCAGAGCATCTGAGTGATGTAATGCTACATTTCTCCAAATCTGTTCCGATGAAGAAACAAGCTAAGTGAGTAATTAATGGAATCAGTGCAAATCCTTTTACAGTTATGAAACTCACTGAATCATCAAAGCAAAATGTTAAAGAGGACTTGAGTTTGCTCAAGGACTCATTTGCTCATTTGTGTCTACAGAGAGGCCTGGGTGCTTACAGCTTCATCATTTTTGCCTGCATCTGTCTTGCCACACTTATCTACATCTGGGTGGTCATCCCAGAGACCAAAAACAAGACCTTTCTGGAGACCAGCAAGCTTTTTGCTCATAGAAACAAGGTGGATATTGTGGTGGAGGCTGGGGACTCTGAGATCAAAGAGACTGGAGGGGAAAGCAGCGAACAGGAAATTAAAAACACATTTCTCTGAATGGATAAGGGGTCATTTACACAGGACATGTTCTTGTGTTTGTCTGCAATGCTTTGAACTGTTTTAATGCACTTTATTTTTCAGCATCTGCCGGGGTTTTGAAAGCAAGAACAGGTCCTGTATTATACCATCAAAATATTGTGTCTTTTCATTGTCATCTGTATTTGGGGTATTGATATAGAATGTCCAAGAAAGGAAAAACATATTTTAAAAATCAGGTTTAAAATGCATGTCCCAAGTTCTTGTATTCATATTATTTTCATATGGTTTTGAAAAACTTTTATACAAAGTTCAACAAAAGATTTAATTTAATGACAACTGATGTAATCATCGAGTGCAAAGTAATATATTTTCCTTATAACTAAAAATGTTTTAAAATATTTTTATGGTAAGAAGTATTGTGTACAAATTTTCTTTAGCATTTATAATTCTTTATAATAACTTTCATTGCATAATTTACAATAATGCCATGTCATAAAGGTCAAACGATCTTTTAAGAGACTTCTTGAGCTTAAGGGTCTGCAGGTGTCCTTTATATAATATCATTTTCTGTTTTATGTTTTTTGCATGTTTCTATATGTTTGTTGCATCATATGACTTTGATTTGGGTTGATTTGGACAAACATATTTCAAATATTTATGTATTTTAATGAAGGTCCTTCACAGCTTAATTCCTATTCTAAGAAGAAATAATTAAAGATTGTATTATTTTTAAATGTTTTTTGTCATTGTGATATCATTTTTGTCTTCAGAAACTAGAAACATGCCCTTCATAAATATTCAAGGTATTATACAGTATGTACAAACTGCATTTTGAATAAATTAACAGATTTAAGAAGGTTAAGAATGCAAATATTGTTTATTAAAATTCTTCAGATATGATTCACATTATTCAATTGGGTAAAAATACATTGAAATGCTTTTATTTAAAATACAGATTGAATAGAATATATCTTTCTCAACTGCAGTTATTCCCCTGGGTGAGTATACAGTTCAAGTTAGCAGAGCCAATATTGCTGATATTGTCATTCGTTTAAAGAAGTTCTTAGCCTGTGGCAATCTCTTTCTCTCTCAGTGGCAAACCTGCTCAGCCTGCAGCTGAACTCCTCCATACAGACTGAGCGGAGTGATTCCCCAGCTCAGGACATTCCCTTTCACCTTGCCATTATCACACAACATTTGCTCCCTAATCTCTGCCGCAGTCAGCACATAATCCCACACATTTACATCGGTCATGTGCCCTGCAAAAGCATCACTGACTGAGATCCCTAAAAAGCCATCCTGGTCCTTCCCCAAAATGAGGGTTCCTCCAGCTGGAATGGTGTATCCTGCCCGAATGTACCGCTCTACCCCGACCAGTCCATTCACCCACAGTTCAGCCCCTCCTGTGTGTGATGCCCAGGTAAAGCAGTAGTTTGTCCATTCGTGGGATTGACGTTCAAATGGTAAATTCACAAACTCATCTCCGATCCAGAGACCCACTTCAGAGCCCAAAGTGATCATGAGCTCGTTGTCATGTGATGTGGAGTAAGAAAGCACGGTGAGGTCTTGTAAGGCCGGTATACAGATGTTCATGCAGGCTGTAAAGGACTGGAGGTTCATGGGGTGGGATAAGACTACCAAGGCATAACTCTCCAAATTCTTTTTTGGGAAGTAGAGGACCAGTGGCGATATATGTTGCAGGCCTTGAGAAGGAAAGTTGACGTAAGTCGATAAATAGAATCTCACTTGTTTACATTAGTTGTCATGGTATATTTGAATGTCTACGGTTCTAAAACTACAGTTGGACCCACTGCAAAAAAATAATCACCTGTACTTGTAAACAATGGTCCTTGAAAAGACCAAATATCAATGTCAAAGCTTATTTTAATTTAGAGACAGATTAACAATGTATACCGAGAATGACACATTACATTTAAAGGGATAGTTCGCCCAAAAAAAAAAATTCTGTTATTTACTCACCCCCGTGTTTGACATTTTTTCATGAAACAAGTTGAATGCATGTCTGAGCTGCTTTTTCATACAATGAAAGTGCATGGTGAACCAACCGATTGTGTCCAGCTCCAAAAAGGATGAAACACCATACAAACATTTTAAAAGTATACAGTATTTTCCAAAGCTTTTGACCAGTGTTGTTTTTGATAAATAAAACTAAAATTATTAAATTTTTTTTTTAAATGTCATTAATTGAAATAAAATAAAATAAGATAAAATAATAAAATACAATAAAATAAAATTGCCTTTGCAACTAATTGAAATAAATACTAATATGACTGAAATTAAAATAAAAATAAATAAGAAAAAAATGAAAATAAAAAATAAGAAAATAAACAGAAAAATAACCAAATAAAAAAAGCAAAATTACTAAAATTTTCAAATGTTTCTGTAGCCATACGGTAGTTTGAATGAGGAACAGTCACTATTTAAGTCTCTATTCATTGAAAATTTAGCTTGACAGCTTTGGCCACCATTCCCTTTCATTGTATGGAAAAAGCAGCATGTACATTCTGTTACAAATAACTCCTTTTCTGTTTCACAGAAGAAAGTCATACATGTTTTTTAAAGACATGAAGAATTTTTATTTTTGGGTGTACTACCCCTTTGAGATTTCCCTGTAATCTTGACATTTCTCATCAAAAGTTATACCTGGAACAGTTTTTTTGTCCAGTGACACAATAAGGCTCTCAATCCTTTTAAGCTTAGCTTCAATCTCTTCCTGACGGCAAATTCCTGCAAGAAACCAAAGAGGAGAGAGGGAGAATATGCTCAGGCACTGCAGGCCTAACAAACAGCGTTTTTCATAGCTGCTGGAAAGGATGAAGCTCTGCCCTAACCTCCTTTGCCCAGGCGTGGGAGGAAAGAGGACTCCACCACTCTGTCATTCAGAGGCTGGGCCATGCGGTAGTCGTTCCACAGGGTCTTATTTTCATGGTCCATTAATGTGCTCTCCAATTTCCTGATCTGAAGGTCACTACATTAAAAGTTAAAGGAAAAGCAAAAAAAGATTGAAAACTTTTTCATGAGAACTTTTGGAGGCCAAAGAGGATGAAAAAGATGGTTACAGCCAGTCTTACCTCATAAAAAGAGGCTAAAACTGCAAGACCGTCTTGTTTATCTTTGGCCTCGTGGAAGCTGCTGTACTTATCAGAGTTGTAGTGAACCACATGCAGCTGTTACACAAGAAGTCAAACAGGAAGGTGCTAGAAATTACACTTCAAATTGAGTAATGTGAAGTTCAAAACATATTGGGTTGAACAAGTCCTTCCGTATTGCTAAATTAAAGTTTCTCAACACTCTTGAGCAACTTAAATGCAGGAATATTATTTATAAAACAATACAATTTATAATAGAACAATGATAACTACATATTTGTCTAAAATAGAACCTGACATACTGTAGTAAGATTTCCGGCACATGTCCAGCATCACTTGAATGGATAAGCCCTCAGCCCTACAGTCACTTAACAGCATTGCTTTATTTACATCTAGGATGTCTCTAAATGTTTTTATGCATTCATTTGTTGGGCTAAAATTAATTATGTAAATACTTCTGCCATGTAGCGGATGCCATCCACTGTGTGCTCTGATCCACTGGCTTCCAAGTCCCAGCCTCCCCAGTGCAGATGCATCTGGACAGCAGTTGTAGCGGTCTTGAAACCCCTTGGTAATCATCATAGTCTGTGGCAGCTGAATTTCCACTGTCAAAAACAAACAAGATAGTGGGCTACATTCATGGAAAGCTAATCTACCCTTTAAAGATTAAGTTACACAGACTGAAGTAGTAAGACGGGAAGCATATATTAAATGAAGACAGATACTATAAAGATACCGTTAGTACAAAATGGATACAAATTTTTGGCCACTTTAAAACAAAAGGGGGCGACAAAAATCAACGTAGGCTATATAGATAAAAGAGCCACATAACAATAGCAGGTGGTCTATATTAATTAAAAAATAATGATAATAATAAAGAATTGTCCATTGATTTGAAATGGTTCTAATATAAGAATCCATACCAGAATGTCCATTGTTCTTCATGCGAAAGCTGCCGTGCATGTCCTCATAGCCTGTCAGCTCGAGCTGTAGCAGTCGCTGATTGTAACGCACTTTGCGCCGCTGTATGTCAATGGGAGACTGTTTGTTGAGGCCGCACTCGGGAAACTTTTCTGCCCAGTTTTTCTGATCCAGTTCTCCTTCTGTATAAAACAACGAAAGGCATTTAAGCAGAGCGCCACAAATTTCACAATAAAACTTAGCCGATTATAATATTTGGTGTTGGTGGGGGTACACACACGTTTTTTTTTTAAACTAGGATTTAAAGGAAATAGCAGCGCGAATTTTCGCTAACGAAAAAGTCGCTGTCGCGTGAAAAGGTAACCATAGCAACAGTAGCCTACGTCACTCATGCGTTAATTTACTTTTACTTTACTTTACTTTTAGTCATTTAGCAGACGCTTTTATCCAAAGCGACTTACAAACTACGCGATACAGTACGAGACCAAATGAAATTCCACTGAAAATCATTAAATTCGTACTTTTTTACATAGCCATCTTTTTAAACGAGGTTAGATCATTATCTTATCTTTCATTATTATCTTTCTTTGCATGCCAGCTTACTATCTTTTCTATTCTCAATTTTATTATTTATTTTAATATTTGTGTATCCTTTTTCTGATAACTACTGGTAAGTTAGAACAACGCAGTTCATTGTCATTTGACAAATAAAACTTTGTACAACTGCTACAGTAAGACCAGTAGCGAGGCTATACAAACGATTTAATATAAAGCTAAATGTTTAATGTTAAAACTAACTGTAAACGTAAATGATTGAACATTGCCTTACAAACTTATGGGCATTGGAACTCGTACGCTTAATGGTGTGAATATTTGTTTAGAAAAGGAAGCACTTGCCTGAATATGTCCATTTCTCTCCATCTATTCCAGCTGATGCGAAATTCAGCAATCCGGTGAATAACAGGACTAAACACAGCTGCATTCTCAAAGTGCACAGACTCTCTGAGTGTGATGTATGCTCTAACAGTCTCGTTCACAGGATTGTACAGAGGTGCTGAGAGAGACATTGATTGCAACGGTTTACACCCAGAATGCCAAGGGCGTGTAGTAACATGGTCATTTAGAGAAGCTTTGACGTATTGGCAAATAAATGTTTGAAACAGCTGTAGTTCTCAGGATTCACAAACAGGTCCATCTGGTTTTGTTCAGTGGATTCCTCCTTTTTTTTCATGTTTACTCTTAAGGTTGCACCTTTTTTTAGATAATAGCTATTTGAATTTGAATATATAGAGACTTTGCTTATCTATAAAGGTGTAACGTTAACATGTCAAACTGTTTAAATGATGACATGAGATGAAGACTAATAAAAGCTGATTTATTTTAAGTCATAAAATAATAACAATGTAGCAGGTGGTTTAAGGAAATAATTTTCTGCAAATCAGTATTATATATATATACTGCTTTGCATTTTCTAGAGAAATGAAAACCATTAACATGGAAACATGGATACACTGTAAGTGATTTTTGTAATTTGAACAGTATATATATATTTTAAAATGTAATTTATTCCTGTGATCAAAGTTGAATTTTAGGATCATTACTCCAGTCACATGATCCTTCAGAAATCATTCTAATATTCTGATTTGCTGCTCAGAAAACTATTATTATTATTGTTATTATTATTTATTTGAAAACAACTGAGTAGATTTTTTCAGGTTTCTTTGATAAATAGAAAGTTCAGAAGAACAGCATTTATCTGAAATATAAATTTTTGTAACATTCTAAATGTCTTTATCATCACTTTTGATCAATTTAAA
>NW_015653472.1:285940-305020 GCF_001515625.1 Sinocyclocheilus rhinocerous
AGCTTTGATCACAGGAATAAATTACATTTTAACATATATTCAAATAGAACGCAGTTATTTTTAAGTAGTAAAATATCACAATATTACTGCTTTTGCTGTATTTTGGATCAAATAAATGCAGGCTTGGTGAGCAGAAGAGACTTTAAAAACCTTAAAAATCTTACTGTTAACAACTTTTGACTGGTAGTGTACTTGCTAATTTGTGATTTTCAGTATGTGTATGTTCTTCCATGATACAAAGTCCTATAAGTAAGCTAGTGCATCTGAGAGGTCAAGATTTGTAATTTGTACTTTTAAAAAGAAAATGTAAGTTACTGTAAAATTTACAGCAACCTATTTACAGTGTAGCAACTCAGATCACTCAGACTTGTTTCTTCAAGTTGCTGGCTAAATCTAGGTCTTATGCTAAATGAAGAGTAAAGATGTACTCATGAATAAAGATGTTTAACAGCTCTAGACACTACTAACAGTTATGATAGCTGTCACGACATGTTTTTACAAGTTATAATGGAGCGGAAATTTTAAGAAGAACCTGGGGGACAACATAAGGGAGACTGCAGTGACAAACAATACAAACTGCTTTAAAAATATTATAAATCTTACAATGGACACTGTGATATTTTTATTACAAAACACTCAATCGTATAATACTCTTAACAAAACTCAAAATGGATAGGCCTATATGCTGTTTGGTACACATGAAGATGAAGTAAAACAATAAACAAATTAGGAAAAGGGTACAAAAATATCAAAGTGTTTTGATGTCTCAACACTGTTATTTTAATTATCGGATGTGAAATCAACATCAAACAGGCCAGCCACTGATTAAATGAGGTACTTAGAGTGATGGAGTCTGGAGAGAGAAACCACAGAGGTCAAAGGTTACTTTGAAGTCTCTAGAGTTTAGTAGCTGATAATTAAGTAAAGGTGCTCCACTTGGTCATGTCAAGCGCTTTGCATAGTACTGTACAGAACTCTGTGAACACATGTCTGTAGTTTGCAAAAAGCATAATAGCAGCACAGTTGTAATGAGGAAAAATATGTACCTTTTACATAAATTCAGAGTGATATAAGGAGCACAAATCTACTGGCTCTGCTGTGGGAATGTTTTTTGTCAAGATCAAAAAGGTAAAAACTCCTATCTTAATCTGACAACGTTACTTTTTTATGGATTTTAACATCAATGGTACAACTAAATCTAACTGACAGTAGGCTATGTGGTATTTTTGTGGAGCAATTTTCAGTTTGTTTTTAAATTATAGCATCAAGGGAACATCAGCCACACTAGGGATATTATACATTATACATGACATCAAAGCTGACAGTTCCTAAATGAAAATGACAAAATACTAAATTCATCCAAATCTATAAATCTAGCAAGGGCACACAGAACATGGACAGATAAAGGTACACAGATAAAAATATTGAAGAACATAGCGGGCTACCGTTCAAAGACATAAAGTAAGAAACTGATACAGTTAGAGGTTAATGTCCTTGTGCAAATGATAATTGTCTGACCAATGTGTTTTTTTGTCTGTTGATTGGTGCAATTAGAAGGAGAATTTAGAAAATGTCTAATTTTGCTGTATTTTGCAGCACTAACAAGACAACAGATGTTTTTGTTCTAATTGCCTCAAGCCTTGTCAATCTTCAGTGGTTTGAAATAAAAACTCAATTTCAATGTAACTTAGTGTAATGAGAGAATTGGTTAAATGCTATTGAACACTATTCCAAGTCAGTCTATATAGTCACAGAATGGAATTCCAAAAGATAATGACAAGCATCCAAATCCTGTAGACATACCATTCAAAAGTTTGGGGTCAGTAAGATTTTTGTTTTTTAAAGAAATTAATACTTTTACTCAGCAATGATGCACTCAATTGATCAAAAGTGACAGTGAATACATTTTAATGTTACAAAATATTTACATTTCAAATAAATGCTATTCTTTTGAACTGTCAAAGAATCCTAAAAATTGTATCATGGTTTTAGACAAAAATATTAGGCATTAACTGTTAACATTGCACAACACTGATAATAATAAGAAATGTTCCTTAATTAAGCACCAAATCAGCATAATATAATTATTTGTGAAGGATCGTGTGACACTGAAGTCTGGGTGCTGAGATTTCTGCTTTGCCATCGCAGGAATAAATTCCTTTTTAAAATATATTTTTAAAAAAATATCAGTTATATTTCACAATATTACTGTTGTTGAAATCTCCAGTAGCCTATATTCTGTAAAAAGCCAAATTCAAACAAAAATACTTTTTATATAAAATGATAACGCTGTAGTTTATAACCACGAAAATCACAGAACTATACAAATGATGTACTGCATGTTTGAGGACTTGAACCACCATCTCTTAGTCATGGCCTAATGGTTAGAGACTCGGACTTGTTACCCAAAGGTTGCGGGTTTGAGTCTCGGTACCGTGGATTGTATGTGGGGGGAGTGAATGACCAGCGCTTTCTTCCACCCTCAATACCACAACTGAGGTGAGACCCTTGAGCAAGGCCCCAACTGCTCCCGGGGTGGTGCAACAAAAATGTCTGCCCACTGCTCTGGGTGTGTGTTTATGGTGTGTGTGTGTGTGTTCACTACTCACTGCTGTGTGTGTGCACTTGGATGGGTTAAATGCAGAGCACACATTCCGAGTATGGGACACCATACTTGGCTACACGTCATGTCACTTTCACTTTCACTAAAAAGGTTTGAAGTGCCAGTCCTATTAGCAGCCATAAGATGGCGCACTAGTAATCTTGCACAAGGTCATTCACTGAGTGAGGCTGCCATAGTCGAAGCTAGAAAGAGCACAGCATCACTTGGTCGGTCCATCGTGTGCGTTTGAGATGGAGAGATGACATTGAGAATGTATTTGTAAATGTAAATGATAATGCTTTCATACTGTGCCCTCTTGCATATATTATGATATGCTATTATATACAAAAAATAAAACATAACCATCTAAATACACTTGAAAAAACGTGATTTTCTATTTTATAAAGATGAATGCATTGACTAAAAAAACTCTCAGCTATCAAATGAATTAAAGTATAATTTGAAAAACACCAGTTTAATATATTCAAACAATATTGCTATAAGAGATCGTGTCATCAACATATTTATTAATACTAATAACAATATACCCTTTGAAACCAGTGTGCAATCGAATGTACATAATTTTCTAGATCTTTTTTTTTATTTATTTATTTATTTTTTATTAGACATTAAAGACATAACATGCAACATTTACAACTTTAACAAGACATCCAAAAAGATAACACAATTAAAGGAATGGGTTTACCATAATTTTCTAGATCACAGTGTAAACTGAGCTTAAAATGACATAAAATCTATCATGTCCAATCAGTGTCTGTCCACCCATGTGCACACTCACTGTGACGCATCACTGGTAGTAGGTGATGCTTTGCACGTACTCCACTATGCACCAGTTTCCAGCATAAAATACGAAAATATTGGAGTCAAAAAGCTTTAAACACAAGATACACTAATAATATTCCAGATAACGTCAAGTTCATGTCATTAACAGCCTTGAAATAAAATAAATACAATTTTAATCAATTAATTAAAATTTCCGCATCCTTGTCGAAGGCGGAGTCCCGCCGGTTGAAAACGTGCATTTTGCCATGCAATCTCGTTAGCGTGCCGCGTGAGGCGCGTCTGACCAATCAGAGCACGAGAAACGCGCTAGCGCTGACCGCTTCCTCACTTAACAGTGCGCGAGAACAGCAGCCTTCTGCCTTCTCTGCTTTCTGCACCACGGTCAGCTCTCGACTGCCCTTGCGCTGGCTAGGCCAGATACGGTAAGGTGAATACAGGGCGTATGTTGTGGCTTTTATATTTTAGCAGTTAATAATATTTGTCATGAAAAATAAAATGTGCTAGATCAGTGGTCGTGATGTTCGACCGAGTTATGCAATACTGATGAAGGTGATGCTGTCGTGCGGTGACGTCCTCTAGAATCTGAGTGTACAGTTACTATTATCTAATCATTTTAACATTGCAACATTTATGTCACGCAGCGTTGTTTTTAAGAAGCAGATGTTCTCGTGAGCGAAATACGTTCATTCAAAAATGTAAAATGACGTTTAGTGTAGAAAGTAATCCGTCTTCGGTTACAGCTGCTGTACACGGGATTTTGTCAGCAAACTAAAACGAGTCCCGGTTTGACACCGAATATTGGAAAGACCTGTAACCGGAGACATTGCTGTTATGTATTTTGTAGCTTTTAAATGTCACAAATAGATAAATTTTTGACTGAATGAACTATATTTGATTGTCAATGTGACATATTTTATGTGGTCATCACAGATTTTTTATTAATTTTAATGTAATTCTCAATATATATGTCTGTTAAAATTGAGAACAACACATTCTCTGTCCACTGCAGACATAAGGCCAGTCACTTGTTACTGTCTGTCTCAGTTAACCCAACCCACTGTGTTGTGGCCAGTGGGAAGTTTCAACAGACATTTAAGGCTACAGGATTTTCCATTGGTCCAAATGAAGTGTATGTGATTTTTTTTTTTTTTTTCATATGTTAGCACATAATGTTGACAGGGCAGGAAATGGTGATGATGAGGAAATGGGTCTTGTGATATCCATGGGAAAGTTTTTTTTTTTGGTGAAATCCTGGTCTGACAATGAAAAAAGTTTTTTTTTAGAAATTGATGTTTTTCTATATGAGCAAAAAAAAAATCCTTTGTTTTATTACACAAAAATAGTCATCTGCAAGTCATAAAGTTACTTTATTCACAACTTCTGGTGCCTATTGCTCATGTTGACTGTCATATTGGGGTGGATTTCTCAGTTTGAACTTGTGAGTCCTTTGGTGACTGCATTAACTGAAACTCCAAATCATATAAAGAGTGGATGCTGATGAAATGCGGTGAAACAGTGTAGAACCTTCCTCATCTTTGACTCAGTTTGGAGTAGTTGAGTCATTTCCTGGTGGGGAAATTACTATAAGGCATTCAGTGTGATTAGGTATGGCAAGAAGTACAATTTATATTTATTTGTTATCATAAAGCATAATTATCTAAATATTTGTACAAGAAATACTTTTTTTTGAAATGATAAACTTAATTATATAAAAATAATAAAATTCTATTTTGTCTAAATTAATTAAAAATAAAATACTGAAAACTGTGACGTGAGTCTATGCATCAACACATTATAATGTTCAGAATAAAAAAATGGATATTTATTTTGAGATTTGCTAATGATTACATTAAACCATGTTATTAAATTATTAGCATTTCAAATAATAACTTTAAGACTTAATGTAATCTAAAAATGTAAAAAATAGGGTAAATGAGCTTGAACAATTAAATATCCAATATCGGTTGTTTCAGATAAATAAAATCAGCTCCTCATGTTTTTTACGTTTTTTTTTTTCTGTTCAGAAACTGCAACATGTCCATCCTGAAGATCCACGCTCGTGAAATCTTTGACTCCCGTGGAAACCCCACTGTGGAGGTTGATCTCTACACCAAGAAAGGTATGTAATGCTGAAAATTTTTTAAAGTACTTCAAAATTTAATTGTTTTTCATTGTATTATTTACTTCAAATATTTTTTTATACAAAAAATAGAATCACATTAAATGTATATTGATCTGATGATTCTTTCAGGAAGTTTAATCCATTTTGTAATGAGCTAGCAAATACAAAAATGGGACCATTTCAGAGATAAAAAGCATCGTCCATCACCACTGTCTCTACAACCGCAGAACAGTCCATTACAAGTTCAACATCAATACAAAGCGACAGTAATTGACATTGTATGTGGTGTTATTGGGGCGTACAGTCCTGAATGCTGTGGCAGTTTCACATGGGTGAGCTTCTGAGCTGCTCTCTGCCTATTCAGGCCCTCATGTTGGTGTCCAATAGCTCAGAGTCGACGTATCAGGTGGTAGGTGGTTATAAATAGCCGAAGTAATACAAACCAGTTGGATTGCATTGCTACAGTATGGTAGTTTGCACATGAACACAGAAAGTAATTATATTCAAGTTTGGGGTCAGTAATATTTATATATATATATTTATTAGTTTACATTTTTTTTAAATAAAAAAATTCTTTTATTCAGCAATTCATTAATTAAAAGTGACAGTAAAGACTTTTTCGATGTTTTAAAAAAATTATATTTCAAATGAATGCAGTTTTTTTTTTTTTTTTTACTTTCTATTCATCCAAAAATCCAGAACAAATGTATCACAATTTCCCCCAAAATATTAAACAGCTGAACTGTTGTAATGGTTTCTGAAAATTCAGTTTTGCCATCACAGGAATGAATTACATTTTAAAATATATTAAAATAGAAAACAGTTATTTTAAATTAAATAGTATTTCATAACATTAATGTTTTACTGTATTTTTGATCATTAAATCCAGCTTTTGTGAGCATAAGAGACTTATTTAAAAAAAAAACATGAAAAAAAAATCTAATAGATCACAAACATTTGAATGGTGTAGTGTAGTGAAATGGTAGACTTTTTGCCCCATTGTATCTCATATTAGTGTTTTGCTAATTTGCAACAGTGTATAAAAGCAAATACTTGATTTTGTAACTTGCTTTTTGCCTTGTGCCCTACACACAAATGTATCACAAGGCGGTGCCTTGACCTCAAACACATGCCCGGAATTTTAATTATGTTTAGTGAATGACCATTTTGAAAGATTGAGGCTGGCAAGAGATCAAATATGTAGAATGTCTCTTCTGCCAGATTGTACGGAACAGAGAGAGGGAGTTGGCACACTCTGCCAGGTTAGTGTATGAAGGTGATGAATGTGTTTTTTTTATAGGGACTGTGTAGAATGTTTATTCATCTTCTGCTGATGTTTCTGTATTTTTCCCCTCAGTCCCAGATGTATGAAAACAAGTGGAGACAACTCACCCAAATCTAATGTGTCTGTGTGTATTTGAGCAGAGCTTAATGAATGTGTTTTGATTGGTATGAGGGCTGGAAAAATACAGCCTAAAGCATAGCTTTGAGTTGTTTTAATAGTGCACAATTTCTAAGAATTGGTTTCATTGGATTGACAAAGCATTTGATATAAATGATTGGATCAGTATATGAACTCAGATGTGTTACAAAGATCAAAACTAGCCATTTTTGCACTCAGTTTGCCTATTTTGTAGGTTTGGATTCTCTACCATTGCTTGGAAGAAATGATTGGTTAGGTAGACGCACTGTGTAACAGTTGATGAATTTCTGGTTAAGCTTTAAATCCGTTTTCATCTGCACACTCTGGCAATCGACTTACATTCACCCAGCCGAGCTGATTGAATATGCATGTGCAGATTTTCCACACTTGTTGAAATTGTTGAGTTGAAATGTGCCATCATGTAGTGCAGGTATGCCAACCTCAATCGGGGGTGTCCCTCTTAGTTGGTTACATCACAAGAGGAAACCCCCTTAAGGTCACTTCCTATGTTGAGTTTAGGTGATAAAAAAACCCCCGAGGTACCATGCTTATCAATTGTTTAATTAATTACATATTTTTAAAAGATATTATATACTATATATTGACATGTAGTCTGCTGTTGGTATGCAGAGATTGTATACATTGTGATTCTGTTGCCTAATCTCTTCTGCAGTGAGGGGGTGTGTCCTATAATTCCTTATATGGTAGACCAGTTGTGATTGGTTCTAGTAGAAAATTCTGGAAACAGATTTCTGTAAAATTAGCAGGGTTGTTTGTACATATTTATAACCATTGACGGGTTTCCTTGTATTTATTTTTCCACAGGTCTCTTCAGAGCTGCAGTGCCCAGTGGTGCTTCTACTGGCATCTATGAAGCCCTTGAACTCCGTGACAATGACAAGACACGTTATCTGGGCAAAGGTTTGTATTTCAGATATTCAGTTTGTAAAATTAATATTTCAAAGCATCACTATTCTTTTTGAGATATTAAAGTTTAAAATTGTTTGAGAGTTTTATATATTATTGCTTGACAAATCAAATCAAGTGTTTTTGAAATGTATTGTATTAGACATATTAATAATATGAGAATGAAAAAATATACACTACTAATCAAAAAATATACACTACTAATCAAATTTTTTTTTTGAAAAATTACTTGTATTCAACAAAGACGCATTAAATTGTTCAAATGTGACAGGAAAGACATTTTATATATATATTTTTTAAACTTTCTATTCATCAAAGACTCGTGAAGAAATGTTCTGTGAGCATATTAACATTTTAGAATGATTTCTGAAGGATCATGTGACACTGAAGACTGGAGTAATGATGCTGACGATTCAGATTTGCCATCACAGGAATAAATTACATTTTATTTTATTTAAATTTTTTTTCCAAATAGAAAAATATTTTACAGTGCTGTTTTATTGTATTTTTGATCAAACAAAAAGCATAAGAGACTTTTTTTCAGAAACATTAAAAAAATCTTATTGACCACAAATCTTTTAACAGTAGTGTATAAAAATCTAATTAAATTTTCTGTGAAAATTCCTTTTGAATCATGCTTGATTTGTAATGTTTTACAAATATACATAATATCAAATGTATATTTCATATATCATAATAACATCCAGAGAAAAATCTGAATAAAATTAATAATGTATTGCATTTATTATATTCATTTCTTTATTTCTGTGAAATCCATAATTTCCAGAGTTTTTTTCCAATGGTATCCATCTGCACTGCAGCGTTTTTCTTTTCTCCTCTCATCCTCTCTTTCTTCTGCCATCTTTTCTCATCTGTCAGGGGTGAAAAGAGCTGTTAAATATGTAAATGAGTTCTTGGCCCCTGCTTTGTGTAATCAGGTAAATTAGCGTGTGTATTAACTGAAGTGAGGAACTTAACCCCTTTTGATCTAGCACAGAAGCAGCATGAGCCTTTGGGTTTGCTTTGACGACTAACCATAGCAGGTATTTGTAGATGATCACAGATGTTCTCATTGACAATAAAGCACTCAATTGCTCTGTGATCATCTAGTCATGTCTGCTCTGCATGTTCATCCACTCCTTGGCCTGGATCAGTGATGGTCTGCTTGTGTCCCTGCAGGTGTCTCAAAAGCTGTTGAGCATATCAATAAATCAATTGCACCTGCTCTGGTTAGCCAGGTAGGAATATTTGTTCTTTGACTAACATGATAATGTATACTGTTGTTGAGTTGTGGTTATTCATAATATACAAGAGAGGTACTGAAAGATTATTTGAGAGAATTAGATAAGTCTTGGACCATTATTTGAAGTGGTAAGTGTCTTTGCAGCGTTTTTCTTTTCTCCTCTCATCCTCTCTTTCTTCTGCCATCTTTTCTCATCTGTCAGGGGTGAAAAGAGCTGTTAAATATGTAAATGAGTTCTTGGCCCCTGCTTTGTGTAATCAGGTAAATTAGCGTGTGTATTAACTGAAGTGAGGAACTTAACCCCTTTTGATCTAGCACAGAAGCAGCATGAGCCTTTGGGTTTGCTTTGACGACTAACCATAGCAGGTATTTGTAGATGATCACAGATGTTCTCATTGACAATAAAGCACTCAATTGCTCTGTGATCATCTAGTCATGTCTGCTCTGCATGTTCATCCACTCCTTGGCCTGGATCAGTGATGGTCTGCTTGTGTCCCTGCAGGTGTCTCAAAAGCTGTTGAGCATATCAATAAATCAATTGCACCTGCTCTGGTTAGCCAGGTAGGAATATTTGTTCTTTGACTAACATGATAATGTATACTGTTGTTGAGTTGTGGTTATTCATAATATACAAGAGAGGTACTGAAAGATTATTTGAGAGAATTAGATAAGTTTTGGACCATTATTTGAAGTGGTAAGTGTCTTGTTGTGAATATTAACTAACATTTGAATTAATATTAGCGTTTTGTCATTTCTAAAGACAGTTATCTAAAGATGAAAACCTCCCCCTAATCTCACAATGCTGTGAATGCCATAACATTGCATTTGTTCTAATTTCTTCTAAATGAAGTTTGTGGGAATGTCATTCTCCTTGAAAAATTATTGATGTTGTCAGTAATCAATCTTTTGTGCTTCAACAGAACGTGTCAGTCTTGGAGCAGGAGAAGATTGATAAGCTGATGCTTGATATGGATGGCACTGAAAACAAGTGTAAGCATATTAATATGATTAAAGGGTTAGTTCACCCAAAAATGAAAATTATCCCATAAATTACTCACCCTCAAGTCATCCTAGGTGTATATGACTTTCTTCTTTCAGACGAATCCAGTCGGAGTTATATTAAAAATAGTCTTTGATCTTTCAAGCTATTTAATTGCACTCAGCGGGTGTTGCAGTGCATCGGTCCAAAAGAAGTAAAATAAAAAGCGCCCATCCTTAATAAAAAGTGTCTCACACAGCTCTGGGGGGTGAACAAAGTCCTCCTGTAGCAAATCGATGCATTTTTGTAAGAAAAATAACCATATTTAAAACGTAATAATCAATTTAATCTAGCTTGCGCTCACTGTTGTAAACGGAAGCAGTTCCGTGCGGATGACGTATGAGGTTGGCTTTGCGCATGCGCCGCTCAGAAGTGACGAACGCGGAAGCGCAGGGGAGAGATCAAAACAAAACAACGGTCACAAATTAGAAGTACAAAACAAGGATTTGTAAAGAAGAATGTCGGAGGATTTCGATATAAGCCAAGAGGAGACTGGTTTTCCTTTGCTAAAGTAAGGAAACTTTGCTTCCTTTGCTCCTGTTAACAAACATTGGTTTTCACGAGACTCACCGGCGCATGCGCAATGCTGACCTCATACGTCATTCTCCCAGAGCTACATTAAAGTGATTATTACGTTTTGAATATCGATTTATTTCTTACAAAAACGCATCGATTCGCTACAGGAGGACTTTTTTCACCCCCCGGAGCCATGTTTTTTTATGGATGGGCTCTTTTTATTTCACTTCTTTTGGACTGATGCATGCAACACCCGCTGAGTGCCATTAAACCGCTTGAAAGATCAAAGACAATTTTTTGTATAACTCCGACTGGATTCGTCTGAAAGAAGAAAGTATTATATACCTAGGATGACTTGAGGGTGAACAATTTATGGACTAATTTTAATTTTTGGGTGAACTAACCCTTTAAGTGTTTCGTAATACACTGCAAAAAATGGGTTATCTTACTTAGTATTTTTGTCTAGTTTCTAGTCAAAATATCTAAAAATTCTTAAATCAAGATACTTTTACTAGATAAGCCAAATGACTTAAGATATTTAGTCTTGTTTCCGGGGTGGATATTTAGTCTTGTTTCCGGGGAGGGGGGGGGGGATCGAATTAAGCGCATTTTGCTTACAACAAGTAAAAGTATCTGTCAGTGGGGTAAGTAAAATACTCTTGTTTTAAGAATATTTTACTTACCACACTGGCAGATGATTTTACTTGTTGTAAGCAAAATGTGCTTAGTTTCGTTTTTTTCCCCTGGAAACAAGACTAAATATCTTAAGTCATTTGGCTAATCTAGTAAAAGTATCTTGATTTAAGAATTTTTTGATATTTTGACTAGAAACAAGACAAGAATACTAAGTAAGATAAGCCATTTTTTGCAGTGTAGTTACAATTGCTTGAGTTGCCATAACAGAATTTATTCACCATATGAAAGCGTAATGTATCACAGCTCTTCACGCTGGTTTATAAAGACTCTGAAATATGCATCCATTATTTTAATGAATGCGCTCGTCTCGAATCCACAGCAAAGTTCGGTGCTAATGCAATCCTGGGCGTTTCCCTGGCTGTGTGCAAGGCTGGTGCTGCAGAGAAGGGCGTCCCCCTCTACCGCCACATTGCAGACCTCGCTGGCAACCCAGAAGTCATTCTCCCTGTCCCTGTACGTGCTCACAATAAACAGAACAACTATCAATCTTTTTTGCTGTATATTACAGTGTTTGGACTGGTTTCCATCCACCTATTTAATGCAGATTTTGGGATATCACATAAAAATGCAGGATGCTTCCTCAAGTTGGATACATTATTTATTCTGTAAATAAACCAAAATGGAAACACATTTCCTGAATCAATTCTTCGATGTACATCTTAAAAGTCACGTGACTTTGCTCTGAACAAGTCATGTGACTGAATTCATTTTGTCTGCACAGTTTTATTTGATAGTAAGTTACCAATTTCAATAAAAGAGCCACAGTGGCTTTTTAAAAAAATTAAATTTAACATTGATACAAGTTGATATTATTTTAAAAACATATTCTAAATATTTATAAATATCATACATAGCAGCTAATATCAGACAAAATTGCTGTATTGGTGTATACTTACTTACATCTGGTCTGGAATAAATGCCTCATGACATAAACCATAAACTACTAAAGGATGCAAACTATGACACACTATAAATAGACTGTCTGTTTTCAAAGGCCTTCAACGTTATCAACGGCGGCTCCCACGCCGGCAACAAGCTGGCCATGCAGGAGTTCATGATCCTGCCTGTCGGTGCCAGCAACTTCAAAGAGGCCATGCGCATTGGTGCTGAAGTTTATCACAATCTGAAGAATGTCATTAAGGAGAAATACGGCAAAGACGCCACCAATGTGGGCGATGAAGGTGGCTTCGCTCCCAACATCCTTGAGAACAAAGAAGGTGAGAGTCTGGAGTTTCATGATAACAGGTCTAGATCTAGATCTGCCTCAGTTTTATGGAGCAGATTTTTAACAATGTAAATACTACAGAATTAGCCACCATAACTATAAAACATATTCACGGTAAAACATACTTTGGGAATTAAATGTAAACTATCCATTTGATCTTAGAAATGATATATATTTAGAACTAAATTCATTTTTTAGCCCCCGGTAAGCAAACAAGTATAGATAAGCACTATACAGTACAATATGGTATAAGATACAGATTGTAGATAGTGTAGATGCTTGGGATAACTCGAGTCAGAGATTACGGTTATCTTGATTATAGATAAGTGAGTTTACAAACATGACCATTGAACAACAAAATGTTTGAGTTACTATGAATTATTACCTAAACTTCAAAACTAATTCCCATCAAACAACAAATGGTTTTCATTGTAAGATCTGGTGCATTGGTATAATTGAATTGAACCTAGTGAAGTTCTGCAGCTGTGGCTCACTCTCTGGGGAATTCTGGGAATGCGCATGACCTGTGCTGCCTTGGAATCACAGTCATAACATCTGCCCATTTCAGAGAAAAATAATGTTAGAGTTTATTCACATCTAATTGGATTACTTGCTCTCTGAATGTCTGAATATTTATCCTCTTCTTTACTCATATTATTTGTTATTTTAACATTAATTTAGTTGTAACATTAATTAGACTAAAACATTAGAAAGGAATTCAGAAGTTGCTGTAGGTTAAAAGCTTATGTGTAATAAGCATAGCACCATGAGATATATTCTCAAGATGCACTAATGTTTAAACAAAGTACAAATCAGTGCCAGAAGTTATTATTTAGCTGTAGCTAATATAAACTGCAGAAATATTAATGGTTTGTTATGAGTGCTTACAGATGTATTGGGCATTTGGCATGAAATACTTTTGGGAAGTTAACGTTCTACAGACTACATTGAATGTTTTGTATATTTAAAACTGCATTTGTCAGACTGCAGAACCATTAAAATTAACTAGTGAAGGCAAGGATAAGATTTACAATAGTGTAAAAAAAATGTTTTTTAAAGGTAAAGTATATGTTTTGAAACCTAAAACATATACTTTACCTTATACATTAATATACATTTTAACCTGAAATCTTGCATCGACTACTTATCTTTTTCAGCTCTGGAGCTGCTGAAGAATGCCATTAGCAAAGCCGGCTACACCGACAAGATTGTGATCGGCATGGATGTGGCTGCCTCTGAGTTCTACAAGGGTGGCAAGTACGACCTGGACTTCAAATCACCTGATGACCCGAGCCGTTATATCAGCCCTGACCAACTGGCTGACCTCTACAGGAGCTTTGTCAAGGATTATCCTGGTCAGTGTCCCTGATCTTTAGTGTTACTGTGTGTGTGAGTATGTGATACTCTACTGCAGTGTTTCTCAACCCTGGTCCTGAGCGCCCCCCAACACTGCACATTTTGTATGTCTCCCTTATCTGACACCCATTTCAGGTCCTGGAGTTTCTTTTAATGAGAGTTGAATCAGGTGTGTTTGATTAGGGAGACACACAAAATGTGCAGTGCTGGGGGGCGCCCAGGACCAGGGTTGAGAAACACTGCTCTACTGTGATCCTCAGACGGCCAGTGACAACTGCTTAGTGCAAATCTGAAGTCAGAGCATCTAGGTATACGAGTTATAAACATTAGACAAATTTAATTAATAATTGTTATTTGTTAACTAAGGATCATAGTGCATTAACTTATGTTAAACCTTATTGTAAAGTGTTACCAAAAACAAATGTTCCTAATCTAAGTGTGTTTACCCAAACACAAATTCTTCCCTCATGTGTGTCGGGTAGCTTTAGATCTCCTAAAAAAGACAGGTGTCTGAAGAGATCCAGCAGTGAATGAAACCCTATTGTGGGGGTGAGAGTCTTAAAAGGGGTGATTTAACCCCCTTGAGGCCGGTCAGCAGTTCACTAGATACTTAGAGAATAACACTGTATATAAATAAACCCTAGTGCATTAACTGTGGTGTATTTATTAATCTCTTAATAAAAAAAACATTGCAGGTTACACTATTGTTCAAAAGTTTGAGGCCAGTACTTTTTTTTTCAGTAATAACATTTAATACTTTTAATATACTTATTACATTTTATATAATTATTACATTATATACTTTTATTCAGCAACATTTATAATGTTACAAAATATTTCTACTTCAAAAAAATTGCTGTTCTTTTGGATTATCTATTCATCAGAGAGTCCTTGAAAAATGTATCACAGTTTCCACAACACTGATAATAATAAGAAATGTTTCTTGAGCAGCAAAACAGCATATTAGAATGATTTCTGAAGGATCATGTGACGCTGAAGACTGGAGTAATGATGCTGAAAATTCAGCTTTGCCAACACAGGAATAAATTACATTTTAAAATATATTCAAATAGATAACAGTCATTTTAAATTGTATTAATATTTCACAGTATTACTGTTTTTACTGTATGTTTGATTAAAACAAATACAGCCTTTGTGAGCATAAGAGACATTTTTCAAAATCATACCATCCCAATCTTTTGAACAGTAGCGTACATTCTAGCAACAGTTCATTCTTGTTAGCTGTTAAGTTAGGGTTAGACCTAACCCTGACCCTAATTCCAGTATCAGTAAAATTTCACAATGCAAGACAGCATAAACTAATCTGCAATTGAACAATCCTTTATTTAAAAAGCTAAATATTAATATAAATATTATCAAATAAAATAACATTAAAATATTTATCATATGAAATCAAAACAATTCTCAGTGAAATAAACATTTCACACAGTTCAGCTGCATTTAAATGAAAACCTAAAAAAAAAACTTTAAAAAATCCAGTCAAACCAGTTAATGTTTATTATTATTACATGCATATAATATAATATAATATATTATATTACATATAATACATATTATTTATTACATGCATTAATGCTTCACCAGGTGGATACTTTAAATCCAGCTCAAATCAATAAAGTTTTATCTTTTGCTTCTCAGTGGTCTCCATTGAGGATCCATTTGACCAGGATGACTGGGAGGCCTGGACCAACTTCACTGCCAGCACTAACATCCAGGTAGTGGGTGATGACCTCACTGTGACCAACCCCAAGCGCATCGCTAAAGCCGTGTCTGACAAGGCCTGCAACTGCCTGCTGCTCAAAGTCAACCAGATCGGATCCGTCACCGAGTCCCTTCAGGCGTATGTATTGCTGATGTCTCACACTATGGACATGTATTTTTTTTATATAAGAACTAACTAAAATTCAGGTTCATGTGGTTTTATATGTAATGTGTTTTGTGTCCGTCTTCCTTTGTTTAGCTGTAAGATGGCCCAGTCTAATGGATGGGGTGTGATGGTCAGCCACCGTTCTGGAGAGACAGAGGACACCTTCATCGCTGACCTTGTGGTCGGACTCTGCACTGGCCAGGTACAAAGCTTGCCAAGCACCATCTTATCTAAGGTTGACCAATGCTATGTAGGGAATTATAAAGTATATTGTCTTTTTTTCCCTCTCAGATCAAGACTGGTGCTCCCTGCCGCTCTGAGCGCCTGGCCAAGTATAATCAGCTGCTGAGGTGAGCGGTTGCATTTCTACATCATTACATTCTTAAACTAGCTCTCTGTCTTGAATACTTGATTCTGATTGGTCAGTTGTTGCATTATGCAGTCAAATTTTGCAAAATTTTGCATAACAACTATACACTATATTTGACTATTGTCTCAAGCAACCAAATGCTCACTCATTGCCTCACTCAACTGTCATTCTTCTCACATAAAATACACTACAGTTTAAAAGTTTGGGGTCAGAATTTTTTTTAATAAACCAATATTCAACAAGGATACATTAAATATATCAAAAGTGGCATTTGCTGTATAATGTTACAAAAGATTTCAAATAAATGATGTTCTTTTGAACTTTATTCACAGTTTCCACAAAAATATTAAGTGGCACACTGTTTTCAACATTAATAATAATAAGAAATGTTCACTGAGCACCAAATCAGCATATTAGAATGATTTCCGAAAGATCATGTGACACTGAAGACTAGAGAAATGGCTGCTGAAAATGTAGGTTTGCCATCACAGGAATAAATGACATTTTAAAATATATTCAAATAGAACACAGTTCTTTTAAATTGTAATAATGTTTCATAATATTACTGTGTTACTGTAATATTTTACAATATTACATTTTTGATGTATTATGGATCAAATAAATGAAGCCTTGGTGAGCATTAGAGACTTAAAAGAAAATCCTACTAACCTCAAATTTTGAAATGGCATTGTAAGTTCAACTCATTAATGTTTCATGTTCATTTATTTACTAAAGCTCCATTCAAGATGCTTGATTTCTTTTTTCCTGCATAGTTTCTTCGTACTAATCATTACAACTCTACAACATCACATTAAGTACCAGTCTGCACATCTTGAGTTGTTTAAAGTGAGTGAAAGTCCAAGACTGATTTTGGCATTGTTTGACATCGGCAGGATTGAGGAGGAGCTTGGTGACAAGGCTCGTTTTGCTGGCAAGAACTTCAGGAAGCCCATCTGAAGCGGCAAGCCGTCATCAGTCTTAGTGTGTTCATTGTGCTTGCTCTCCCACACATAACACCACGCAATGCCAGCTCCTGTAGAATGGAGACTAGATGGAAACAGTGAATTCAAAGGTCCAGATCTATAGTCAATGGCACAGAACACTGCTCTCCGTGACAGCCCCATCCCCATCTATGCTTTGGTATCCAAATAGCATCAGTCCTTTAATTGTGTCTCTTGTGTTGTGTCAGAGAACTTTGTTTAGCTGCTTGTGAGTTGTAGTGATTCTGGTGCTCCACTGAGTATTTTAGCAAAGATCTAAAGCTGTTCACTGTGCTGCCGTGTGCAGCATGAGTATGTGCATTGTGTTGCTTTTGAGAAGTGTTAGTTCTATATGCGTGGCATAATAAATAAATAAATGATCCCTATTAAAATGGAAGAATGTGGGTGAAGTTTATATATATTTATCTACTTATTTATTAATTACATGAATATTATATAATTATATACAAACACAAGTAAAAGTAAAAAAATATATATAATTTTCCACATCTAAATTATATATATAAATATTTAGATTTTGAAATGATATATACACACACACCGTAAAAAAAATAGTAAAATGAAATAGTTGACAACATTTTTTGATTTTTGTTTTTATGCACTTACATTATCAGTTCATACAGTAAAACATCAATTATTCATTCATTCATTCAGATAAAGAAAGATATATAGTGAAAGTGAACTGAAAAGCCCTTTCAAATCCATTAGTAGAGGGTGGAGGTAACCTAATGGTTATGGAGTTGGGCTGGGTAAGGTTACAGTCTGATGGCAGAAATCATTCTCTTGTTTTCAGCAAAACAACAACAGGGAGACCATATCTGCAATTTAGTGTCCAATGGGTCATCCTGCACAGAAAGCATTTCTGACAAGCAATCGGGTAACTTTTGAGCTCTTCTACTAAAACTAAAATCCTTGTTGAGTTGGGTTTGAAAGAACAGGTCAGAACCTGAAGTGGTACTCAAACAAGAGTACGAGTTCCAGGTGACCTGGTTAGTGCTCAGTCATGGAAAAGCTGGAAATGTCAAGGAAATGAATCAAATAAATAAAAAATAAAAAAAAGAGGAAGACAGTTGCCCTTAGTGCAAACTCTCAAAACCTAATCTGTTGGTCACAAACAGCTTGAATAATAATGGAAATTACTCAAATCTGAAAATGTTATGGAAAAAAGTCATGGAAATTCATCGAAAGATCTTACATGAACCTTAATCTTAAGACTTAGAGCACACTTATCACAAGTATTCAAAATAAAATCATGAAATTTGTTTCATTATAAACATTTATCAGTATTGTGAAAATGTTGTCTTTGAAAAAAAAAACGTTTTATTCCAAAATACATTACAGAAGCCTGAGAAAGACTTGTTTGTACATCGTTCTTAACAACGTTAACTGTCACTAAGCAGGTTTTAATTCTATACCCACAATGGGCAAACGGGACATGACTAATATGAAACAAACCCTGGATCAGCAAAGACAGAAGCGCCGCCCAGTGGTTAAACCAGTCATAATTCAGTGTAATCAGTATGATGCAGTCAACAGTCTGACAGACATGGATTTGAGTACTTGTGCTCGGATTTGCCATCTCCTGTTTCCACGAGTTATTAATTTGGTCCTCAGGCGATTCTTTTATTGCGGTATATATATATACTTAAATGTTTTGAGAAAGAAACCACTGAAACGTTTGTGTAGAGATCGTGTTTTATTCCACACTGCCCTCTGTCGTTGTTTTAGTGTAATGCACAATCTGGGCTATTACGTCAACTCTTTCCTTGGCTGCCATGTATGTACCATGTGCCAAAAACACTGGTGCTCTTCTTCTTCTTCTTCTTTCTTTTTTTTTTTTTTTTTTTTTTTAAAACTTACCTTTTTAA
>NW_015653472.1:305149-320095 GCF_001515625.1 Sinocyclocheilus rhinocerous
TTTTTTTTTTGTAAAACTGACCTGTTAAAGCAAAACATTTTACTGACTAAGCAACTGTTTCAGTACAGTTCTGTCATCATTTCATCATCATTTTTTTCATACTGTGGAAGTCAATGGCTTCCGTCAACTGTTTAGTAACCAACATTCTTCAAAATATCTTCTTTTGTGTTCAACAGAAGAAGGAAACTCATACAGATTTGGAACAACTTGAGGGTGAGTAAATGATAGATGACAGAATTTACATTTTTGGGTGAACTATCCCTTTAAGCATTTTCTATTTATAGGCACACTATAAAATAGCTAAATGTAATAATAGATATTTTGACTTAATATTTTAATGCATAAAAATATACAAATTTACCAGCAACAAGGTTGGTTAGCTAATTCATATTCAGCTTTGACTACACTACATATTTGCAAAAAATCTGCATGCTCTGGGATGATGAAAGAACATCATGGCTTTGAATTTGAATGCATTATGATTATTAGGGCTTATGATTTTATGTGATTATGATGTATTAATTGAATAATTTTCATCTGCATCGTACGTGCACTTGCATACATATTTTCTTCTGTTTTTTTGTTGCCATCACTGTTCCTTTGGGAGCATGAATCCACTCACAATTCAATAACGATCAAATCACACTGTGCTTTATTGTCTCCTGTAATCCAGATCCTCATTATATTTCACTCCTCAAAGCTCCCACAACACACTACCCCATGCCTTCATTCAGTGTCATCAGTCCTTTGGTTTAAAAAGAACAAAAAAAAAAACAGGGAATTTGCCAGATTAAAGGTGCCATAAAACCTGTAATGTACATTATACCTTGACACACAGTATGTAAGGGATTACTAATAGCATAGTTTCAGATGAGCTGCCAAGACAAGGTAGCACTGCAGTGGAAATGAGATTCAGGCCATCTGTCTTGTGCTGGCAGGAATGATCGAGGTATGGTATTCTGTATCAAGAGCTTGCATATTTCAAATGACAAAGGGAAGAGGAGGTGTGCTGTTTCTTTTTCTCGCACAGAACCTGTCTCTTAACCGCACTTGTACGTTTGGCTTTGTCTCTCTGATTACAGACACCTCCTGAATCCACTTTCCTTCCTCGCCCTCTCCCGCTGAAATCAATCACGGCGCACTCCTTCTCCTCCAATCAAGACCCTCGGACAAAAATTCTCCCTCTTCCCCCATTTTTATTGTTCATTCAGCCTGTCATGTCACAATAGAATAACAAGCCATCCATTTCCCACACAATATCTTGGCGCGAGCCTCTTGATACCTTTATCATAATGAGAGGAGAAAACAGCCAGCTGTGATCATTACACCGTAACACAAAACAGTTAGACTTCAGTATGTTTTTTTCCCTCCAGCACTATGATGCCACGGTGTGTCCATTTATTTTTCCCAGCTTCCTTTTCTTTGTTAGACAATGCTGCACTTGTAATATGCTTGTGCTTGTAATATAACAGGTGGTGACACCCTCTGCCCCTGAAATCTAAGAAAATGGCTTTAGAGACATCAAAAAGGTATATTTTTGATGTGCTAACTAAATAAATAATTATTTTTCTCTTTGTATATACTTGTGTAATTATAATACTAGATTATTTTTTTTAAAGAATTGGTCGTGTTGACTAAATGAAAAAATGTTTAATTGTTTAATTATTTAAAAAACTGTTATTTAATTGTAATTATTATTTTATTTAGAATAATTTATTATTTAAACATTATATATATATATAAAGCTTAAAAATAAATAATTATTACATTATAATTATTATTAATTAATTGACTCGCTCAGGGGAGTCGCCACCTACTGACGAAATGATGTATCTGCAGATGGCTTTAGGAATCACTAAACGAATCAAAATTATTTTTATACTCAACTTATTCTAAATATTAAAATCTATATCCTCACCATTATTGTTTATATATCTTTCTTTTCTTTGCATTTCAGTTCAGTTCGAATGCTAATAGAGAATGAGATAAGATCTGGATCCTGTTCATTTCCCTTGAACGTGTGTACTGTATAAAATGCAAAACAGCAGCACATTTTCACCTAACGTCTATTAAAATGCAAAACAGGATTGTGTCACTTTTTCCAAAGCACAATTAATATACCCATGTTGTTAAATGCACCAAGTGAATGTACATACTAAAAATACACATGGTTACTGAGAATGTAAAACGATATGATGTTGTTTTGTGTGATTACATCCATGACAGTACAGCAGAAGGTTAAGTAGAGCATTCAGGGCTCAGCGGTCATGTTCAATGACCCACTGCTGAATGAATCCTCTGGGACTGACTGAAGCATCGTTTCAGAGAGGGAGAAACACGAAGTGTGGAAGACTACAGTATAAACCAATAATTTCCACAGCAGGGAGCCGCACACTGTATGTGCTTATAAAGCACACTAGAGAGGTACATTCTGAAAGAGCATTGCAAAAATAATGTGGTCCCTCCTCGGCTAGGTGTTTAAAGCTTGAGAATCCTGGAAATACAAGGTCATGTTGCTCATAGACAGAAGTGAACAGATTTAAGCTTATGAAATGTTACTTATTCCCATTATGCATTTGAAAATGTAGCTATGTTTAATATCTCCTTCGTAACTGAAACGAACCAAACAGATTAAATTAAAGTGCCCCTATTATGCCATTTTTAAGGTTCCATATTGTTTTGGGAGTCTCCTACAATAGGTTTACATGCATGCAAGGTCACAAAACGCTTTCGTTTTCTCAAAAAATATGCATTTAATATCCCCTCATTTTCCAACGGTTCTCAAACGATTCGTTCGAAGCAGTTCTATGATTCAGTCTCTCTAAACCCCTCCTTCCCGTGAGCCTATTCTGCTCTGATTGGTCAGATGGCCCAGTCTGTTGTGATTGGTCTACTGCTATAACTGGGTACCATGGCTGCATCCGAAAACTTTACGGTGCGTTTCCACTACAGCGTCAAATCTGCGCTCAGTGCCGCTGGCAACGCTACAACGCCACTGCTTTGGGGCGTGTCAAATTTAAGGTAGAGCACGCCTCTGAAAAATACCCTGTTTACGTTTCATCTTCTTCCTTTCACAGCGATTGGTTGTCGCCTGGCGTTTTTCGCTCAACATTTGCATAAAGTCGAGGAATGCCCAATCTTTTTGACGCTCTCAGCCTCTGTCAACGCTTTCTCTGTGCCGCTTTCAATCCCACAATACACCGTGCGAGCGTTTAAGCTCAACTTCCATAGGAATGAATTGAAAACGCTTGCTCCGCTGCGCTCGCTACGTGCCAGTGGAAATGCACCGTTAGGCAGCTGACTTGCTGCCTCGCTGCCTCGCTGCCTCGCTGCCTTACAAGGCAATGACTTTGCAGGCAGCGTCTTTGCATGAAGGAACCTCATGAAACTGATTTCGGACAGGCTTCTGAAGCAGCGTAACGGTTTAATGATCTACAACAAAATAGAACGAGTTTTTGTGATAGAAATATACATTTACACACAAACTGACCACCAAACTTTATTTTTTAGCTCAACCGTCACGGAATGGAACGCACAGGATTGTGGGATATCAAATTGTGGGCGGAGTCAAGTTGCTCGCGGCGGGCCAACATAGGCGGGAATTATGCAAATATATTACCCATGACTTGTAGCCGTCACGGAAGTGGGATTCGAATTACTGACGACTCGTTTCGGCTATTCAGAGTCAATTCTTTTTTTTGGTAGACAATAACTTTATCTTGCACTTTTGGCTTTACAAATGCAACGCAACGCGTAAAAAGACAGTATAAGTCATTATAATCCATAATTATGTCCCCACTGGATGCAACAAATGCCTCGCTTATAATGGGTTTTAATGTTTTTGTCTTGTCGATCCAGGACACGGCATCACAATATGGTATGGGGCGTAAAATTTCCGTCTCACGCTTTACTGAGCTCAAGCATTTCCGTCACACACATGAGGCCAATCAGAGCACACCTCGCTTTTCAGAACGATGTGCTTTGTAAAAAAATCAACGTGTTTCAGAAAGGCGGGGCATAGAGGAGAAACAATAATGTACAGTATGTGGAAAATAATGTGTTTTTTTAACCTTAAACCGCATAAACACATTTCATTACACCAAATGCACAAAATAATGTTCTTTTTAGCAGCATCATATGACACCTTTAATAGTGAACCAGGACCTGACCTACTAAAAGGAGGTTAGTTTGTACGAATCGTACAGAACTTCACAACAAGGTGAGAAGGGGCCTAAAAATGATAAATGTTTAAAAATGACCAATAATAACCATATTAAAATATTGTTAGGGCGTTACTGAAATTCTTTATTTATGCTATTGTTGTAGCTTTTCTATAGTTTGATAAAAGTACATCAGTGGAGGAGAAATTATAATGTGATGGACAAATATTTGCATTTGTTGGGACAATCATGCTTAAAGCTATCAGATTTGTAGACATTAAATAAATAATTCAATAAATAATTTGTAGCAAATTAAACTGGCTCACTCATAAACTAAAGAAAATTCAAAACAACAACAAAAACAGTTCCAGCCCAAATCGGTGCTCATGCGTGAGACGCTGAAAAAGCAGCAATCAAAGACTTCCGTCTGGTGCATGTTTAGATTTGATTAAAATGAGAGAAAACACAATTAAACGGATTAAAAAATTTGAATCTCTTATGTGAATCAAAATCCCCCTCACTACCATCGTACTAGCACTGTTTAGACCAGGGGTGGGCAAACTTGGCCCTTCCAGGCCACTTTCCTTCAGAGGTTAGCTCCAACCCTAATCAAACACACCTGAACCAGCTAATCATTGTCTTCAAGACTACTAGAAGGCTACAGGCAGGTGAGTTGTATCAGGGTTGGATCAAATTTCTGCAGGAAAGTGGCCTGGAAGGGCTAAGTTTGCCCATCACTGGTTTAGACAGTAGTTGACATAAAACTACTCACAACACACGCGCTTTTTTAAATCACAAAATAACCAACCCGATTGGTCCGTGTCTTACGCTCTGCTCGCGTTCAACCTATCGCAGCGCACGACACTGGAAAGTGGGCAGAGCGTTTTCACGCGCACATTATTCTTCTCGCAGGAAGAGCGGCTTTCAGGGGGGGAGAGAGAGAGAAAAGACAACACTGTGCCCCAACACTGACCCGTTACCAACACTTCTCACCACCATAAATATTGATAAGTGACAGCCATATCATTAATATCGGTGTGCCAGAGGTGTAAAACGACTCCAAAACACTTGAAGCGGCACTTGACTCTCATTCGCTAACCGCCGCTGCTCAGTTACAACATCTCAAAACAAAAAATCTGATGTTGTAGAGAAGGATTTCAGGTAAGTTCCGCCTTTGACCGTCTTCTCGGGTGTACGGAAGATGATCGGATTAGCTTATGGCTCTTGTAATTAGCTCCGTGTGTTAATCACAGCCGCTGTGAGCTGTCACTGAGGAGGTGTTATGCTTTATTAATACAAGAGACATTAGCTAGCAGGCTAGCATCATCCTCATCCTCATCATCAGTGTGTGTGCCAACGATCATAGTGATCATCTCTCTTTTATTCATGAGCTGATATAATTATAACACCGTGGCATTAAGTCATTGGAAGGACAGTAGACCCGGTCATATGAGTTATTAGAGAGTTCGGATAGGGTTGAACTTGATAGTTTGGCTCGTGTTTTATTATGTCTTGCATCCGAGTCACGAGCGCTTTGTTGGCAACTTGTGCGCGCGCACAATCACGCATGCTTCTTCACTGTGCAGTTTTTAATTTCTCTTACCCTGTTTATGTTGATCTGCTAAGATAGTGTCATTGCACGATTATGAGGTTACCCAGAAGTATCAGTCTCGCCTGTCTTGTGATTTCTAAATCAAGCCTGGTTTCTTGACCACATAGTTTTATTGTCAAATGTGTCCTGAGAGGTCAGGTGACCATGTTTACACACCATGTTTGTTTAGTGTCTGACTTGTCAGAGATGTGCTTTGAAAGATCAATCCCCTGTTTTTATAGTGGTTGTTATGAAGGTTCAGATGTGCAGTTGTATGTGTAGTTTGTTGCTAGAACTGGTTATCCAAACGGTTTTCAAAATGATACTAATTTGTTCTTTGACTGATTGAAAAGAGATGAATAGATGAAAACACAAATGAAGTAGACTGACTGTGAAGATGTAAACAGGTGGTTGACACTGATTGCATTTCTATTATGTGTCGTGACTGTTACTTTGTATGCTTGCAGAAACACTTTACTTGTTTTACTTGTTGATTACTTGTGGATTTACTTTGATGTTTTTATCAACTGTTTGAACTCTCATTCTAATGGCACCCATTCACTTACAGAGAACCCACTGGTGAGCAAGTGATGTAATGCTAAATATCTCCAAATCTCCAAACAAACTCATGATCTACATCTTGGATGGTCTGAGGCTGAGTACATTTTCAGCAAATTTCATTTTTTGGGTGAACTGTTCTTTTAATTAGCATCCAGACAGTTAAAACTGTACAGCACTCAAAGTCTACAACATATAATTAAATGAATACAGAAAAAATGAGAGTTGACACTATAAACAAGATTTACACAATACACCATATGCATTACAATAAATCTCTGGTGTGTAAAAACAAGCTTTTTTGCTTCAGCAGTTTTGGCCTTAATGAACAAGAAAGTAAGTAACTGTAATGTTTATGTGTGATACGATTTAATGTAAGATTGTGATACTGCTTTGTAAGTTGTGTAGCCTGATTATGCTGGTGCTGTTTAAACATTAAAGGGATAGTTCACCCAAAAATTCTGTCATTAATTACTCACCCTCATGTCGTTTCAAACCTGTAAGACCTTCGTTCATCTTCGGAACACAAATTAAGATATATTTGATGGAATCTGAGAGCTGTCTGACCCTGCATAGACAGCAATACAACTGAAATGTTCCCAAGTCCAGAGACGTAGCAAGGAGATCGGTAAAATAATCCATGTGACATCAGGGGTTCAACCGTAATTTTACGAAGCTACGCGAATACTTTTTGTGGGCAAAAGAAAAGAAAAAGACTTTATTCAACAATTCGTCTCCTCCGCATCACCCTGTAGCGCCATTTTGGAGAGTATCCGTTGGACGTAAACAGCGTATGCTGTTCAGCTGTGTCAGCTGCGTCACGCCGGATCTGTATTGCTGTCTATGCAGGGTCAGACAGCTCTCAGATTCCATCAAAAATATCTTAATTTGTGTTCCGAAGATGAACGAAGGTCTTACGGGTTTGAAACGACATGAGGGTGAGTAATTAATGACAGAATTTTCATTTTTGGGTGAACTAACCCTTTAAATTGTTTAGCTTACACATGGGGAATCAATAAACCAGCTAATTAATCAAATGTGAAGCCCAGGTTTTGATCTGCGCTTTGCTTCTTGCCCTTGGAAAATAACAAATGGTTTTTATAGATGCGAGTGGTTTTCATTAAGCCAGTTTCCACCATCTAATTTGATTTAGGTTAAGTGTGGCATAGTTATAAAGATTTGTCATTGGATGTAGAACTAGAGCCGGCTAGTCACACTTAATTGGAAATATACTGAATAAGATCATAATCATGGCATTGTTTTCTTGTCCATTCAGCATGCTGTAAACACAGGCTGAATTGTACGACCACCTGCCACTGTGTTGCACTAAGACCAAATGGCACTCTCAACAGCTTGTGATTTGAGGAGGCAGAAGTGTGTTTTTTGTGGTAATTTTTCTCCAATGCGTTAGATAATCCCTCATACAGAGCTCAGCCAAGCTGTTCTGTTTTGCTAAAATGATTTAATGTGTAAAACTGTTATTTCATGCTTCTTGACTGGTTAGTATACATGGCTTTTTTTGTGCTTGTCAGGGCTCAATAAGGAATGGCCCACTGGACCGAGGCCAGTGCAAGAAGGTTTCGGGCCAGTTTACAGAACAGTCTCTTGCCCTTTTGGACCAGTGCTTTGTTGCAAATTAATTTACATCTACTGAGCTTGTACTACCATGTTTATGCTTTGCAAACTGGTTTTCTGTGTTGTACAAGTTCTGCTATATTGTCACTGAGATAGTGTTTTCTAGATGGTTGAGAAAGTTTTGCTGAAATTGCAAAAATGACCTGTGATCATTTTAAAAGCATCAAAACAGTGCTGTAAAACATTACTGTTTTCAATGTATATTATTGTTTTCTAGCAAAAGTATGTTAATTTACATTCTAGCTGAATAATTTACTGTAGTTCTTTTTGTAAAGCAAAATCTATTAATAATAATAATAATAATGCTGATATTTTATGCAATTATTATATTATAATTCATATATTATTTCTACCAATACAAAAAATACAGTTAATATAATTTCCAAGTCAAATGCAAATGTTCTTTTTGTAAAGTTATTTTTTTTAACACATAATAAAACAAATTATTTTATATATTTTAATATGTTTTATATAATTATATTATAATGTATTATTTCTAGTAAATACAAAAATGCTTAGCTAAAAATGAAAATTGGAGATTAGTTTGTGGTGTGGTCAGTTGCGTCTACAGATGCAATTGAGACGTAATTGCCAATTTAATTATTTTGCAGACTTGTGACATTAAGTGACATTCTCCTCACAAGTAGACTTACCTTAAGCACAATGGCTTAGCTTTATGGTTGCTCCTTAACAGTGATTTTCAGCACCATCTGCCTTGGGTTACGTGCTTATCTTGCAGGCTGAAAGAAAGTAAAATACAATCAAACAGGCTGGGATTATCACATGAGCATTTGGTCATACACGGACCTTAGCTGATGTCACCCATTTAACAAAACATGATGGCTTTTAATGAAGAATTTATTACACTGACATGACCACAGGTTCTTGTTTGTAGCTGCTGTATTTGTCCACATAGTTGTCAGAAACTTAGAAGCAGCTAGAATAACTCTCAATTTGCTATTCTCTGATGATCTTGTTATTTCAGCGTCATGCTACAAAAAGAGTGTGTGGGAGTCTTAACAGTGTAGGAGAAAGCTATTAGTAATCATTCTCTGCTGGCCAAAGGGCATGAGAGTACTCTCAAGGGTATCACAGAGCAGCTATGTAAACTGTTGAACAAAATCAGTGTCACACTGACTCACAGCTGTGCTCATTTTTCACCCCTGAAGGCGACGGCCTATTGTATTTGCCGAATGTATAGGCCTGGCTCAGCTTTTGAAAACAGGTTAAAGCGCAGCACATCCTTCTCGTCGCAGAAGTAGCACTCAATTCAGCCTCATCCTGCCTTTTGAATCTTGTTTCCCAAACACAGTGCCTGACATTTTCATATTTGAAGAAGATTCATGACTGTGTTAAGTTGCTCTCGGATTTTAACATCAGAGAGGGGTTTTGTGGATGAATCGCTCGACAGTCACATCGCTAGGCCCACTCACACCGTGGACGATAACTATAATTACAAAGTTTTTAAGAAATAGTTCACCCAAAAATGAACATTTACTCACCCTCAGGCCATCCAAAATGTGGGTGAGTTTGTTTCTTCACCGCAACAGATTTGGAGAAATTTAGATTCCTCACTTATGAATCCTCTGCAGGGAATGGATGCCTTTAGAAGCCTTCAGTCCAAACAGCTGATAAAAGCATCACAGTAATGCACAAATAATCCATGTGACTCCAGTCCACTAATTATTGTCTTGTGAAGTAAAAAGCTGTGTGTTATTAAGAAACAAGTCCATCATTAAGAGATTTTTTAACTTCCTCTAAGTCCTCTATCCATTAGTGTTGGGTACCGAAACCCGGTACCAATATGGCACCGGTACCTATGTAACCATGTACTAGAACCGAATCAGAACGCAGATTTCGGTGCCTCATTTCGGTGCCATGCCTGAGCTATCGATTGAAATATTTGTCCTCTGGGTCTCTGAAACGGACGTAAGAAGCATCTTCACCGGCACCGCATGTGAAAAATTATTTCCCGGGAATTTTTATTTATTCATTTTTTTAATAAGTATCGGTTCAGGCACCATTTAGGAACTGGAACCGTTTTAAAAGTATCGATTTGGCACCGGTATCGAAAAAACCCCCAAACGATATCCAACCCTACTATCCATAATATTGTTTTCTCCAGTGAGAAAGTTCTCTCGTCTGAATCAGGAGAGAAATATGCATAGATCAAACACTGTTTACAAGAGAAAACAGTCCAAAACCGTTCCAAACAAATTTGTTGGTGGAATTTGATGTGAGAGGACAACAAGTGATGGACTTTTTCATGGGAGGAGGAAGTAGGGCTTTCATTAATTCAACGTGACTAATAAACACACGACTGTGACAATATATGGTTTATCTGAGTTTGTCTTATTATAATGTTTATTATAATAAAGTATATAATAATGCAATGCTAATCGACATAGCCTTTATCACTGCTTAGAATAAGGCATGCAACATATTTCATAGTATTCTGTGTAAGAAGCCACATCATCTCACAGAAGGATTTACTTCAAACACTCGACTGATGTTATGAAGTGAGTTTGGAGTAAAAACATGTTATTAAATGTGGTATTTTCACGTGCTTTCAGATGAAGCAGCATTTACTACACAGAGCCGTAGTTCACTGACAAACTACGCAAACAGCTTTCATAATCGCAGAACGATATCTTTGATTTTATTATTGCGCGATTAAATTGCTGCGATTGTTATGCGCAATAACTCTTGTCAGTAAAGCCGGTTCTGTAATCAGTAGTAAATCTCCATCGCGTTCTAAAATAATGCGATTTTGCTTAGCTTGTCAGTGAACTACGGCTCTGTGTAGCAAATGCTGCTCCATCTGAAAGCACGTGATGGAGATTTACTACTGATTACAGAACCGGCTTTACTGACAAGATGCACATGACAATCGCATTCGATTAATCGTGCAGCCCTAGGAGGAAGCATTATTATGGATTCTGTTCTGTTATTTTGGCTTACTTTAGATTGTTGTGATGTATTTATCGGCTATTTGAACTCTCATTCTGACGGCACCCATTCACTGTAGTGGATCCATTGGTGAGCAAGTGATGTAATGATAAATTTCTCCAAATCTGTTCCAGTGAAGAAACAATTTCATCTTGGACAGCCTGAAGGTGAGTAAATTTTCAGCAAATGTTCATTTTTGGGTATTTTAAAGAACTCAAGAATTTACAGCAGCAGTTGGCATAACTTGCTTATAACATGCTTATAAGAAACAGAATGATAAGGGTCGTTGGTGTGGAAGGTAATATAGTAATCATTATAGTTATAATTCTAGGTGTGAACGGGCCTCAATTTTCCTGTATTAGTACAGTTAATTGCTGAACACCACTGGTGAAGTGAGACGTAGCCTGCTGCGTACACTTGCGCCTCGCTGTATTATCCACATCAGTCAAGCTGTCTTGCACAGTCCTAGATTCTCGTACTCTTTTAGGATAGAGGCAGCAATTGGGGAAGCGGGCTTACAGAAGTAATCTGGTTAGCGTTTTTGGCATGGCGTGAATCCATCTTTTGAGCAAGAGTGTGCTCAGAATTCACCCCAGAGGACAATTTGGGGCAGCTGCTGCCAGGGCCAGTGTGAAGAAATCATGGGGAGAGCAGTAAATAATGGGTTGTAAATGGAAGACATTTCCTATGAAGTGTCAGTCAGGCGACTGGAGGGGAGATCCCATGTGGATGCTGGTGTACTTTTGCAGCCTCGCTTCTCAGAGCTGATTTGTCAATATTTAGGCAGGGAGAGGCAGCATTTACATAATGATCCATCACACTGACATACTGTTCCTTTTGATCCGAGCTTTGATTCGTGTCATAGTTGACCAACCCGGTGTGCGGCTTAGCACAGACTTGGATATGTGTTATAGTGTCGCGACATACGGTGCTAGGAGAAACGGAGGCGAATGATAAGGTAGATTTTTCTCCCATGCAGGGACCTATTCTTTAAATTAAGTGAAGCCATGAAACTAGTCTCTTTGTTCATTCAAAAGGGTTGAAAGGAGTGTTATCAGTTAAAGGAATAGTCTGGTTTCAGTACAAGTTAAGCTTAATCGAGAATATTTGCGTTATAATGTTAATTGCAGCAAATATCTAAATCACTTAAGACCCATTCACACCAAGGACGATAACTTTAACTTACCAGCCATGAGATACTCACCCAATATCGCCACATAAATGGTTTCACTGTTTGTATCACTCTGCTTGCAGCAATTCTTACAGCGAGTGTCATGGCAGATGCCAAAATCAACTATAATTTTATAAATAATACTGTTTTCGTGTCACGGAATGTAGTTTTAAGAGGTTTTTAGTAGGGATGGGCATTCCAAGCAAAAATAATATTTGAAAATCGCTGGGTATTATTCGATTATTATTTGAAAATCGCACCCCTCCCCCACAAACACCCATAAACAGAGAGAGATGGAGAGAGACGGGATTCACGCTTTAATTCAGAAGATGGGCTACCTTAACTCAAGCCATATAATGATTGTAACGTGCTGAAACATATTAATATAATAAACATAACCGAATGACGGCACTTATTAACATAACAGTCTGTCGATTAGCATAATCAACTGCTCATAAGGACATTTCCATTGCAAAAATTGAATCCCTTAAAGGGAATAGATACGAGATGGGAGGAAAAATATACTTCATTATCTTCTGTCGCAATTATATCGTTGGGTAACACTGTATATTAACTGCGGGCATCAGGGAGCCGTTATTAATACAAGGGGCATTGAAATCGCTTATAAACGCATGCTTGTTTTTTTTACTTTCACTTTCGAGATTTGCGATCACACGTATGGAGCAGCACTTGGCAGTACTACTTACCACACATTTTACAAGATTAGATGTTTGTCAGTGGTGCTCAGGATCTGCAAATCATTCGCCATCATCCTATCAGTCATCTCTCCTTACTCTGTTTATGTGGTAAGTGAAATGTTATGTACTGTAATGTAACAGGCTACCGTTAGCAAGCGGCTAACCATGTCCCTTTAGTGGCTCCGTAGAACGCGTTATTTGTTTTCCGCGCTTTTCTGAATATAGATTCAGCCACACCTCTAACCCAGTCGGGGGTGTTTGTGGTCCGCACAGCACTCTTATTTGACATCGTCCCAAGTTACTGTAACCATTATATGTTACGCAAGTCTTTTTTTTTATGCCACGCAAGTCTACAGTGTACGCGTGAGACAATGTGCTCTTCTGTTGTCTTTGACAGCTTTTAGGTGCGTTATTGGCAGCGCCACCCTCTGCTTACATGAGGATGTCACCACCGCATCAGCACGGAAAACATGGGAAAATTTTAAGACAATAATCGCACAACCTATTAGATATTCTATAATTAAATCAACTAATCGAATATTCGAAAATCGTGACCCATCCCTAGTTTTTAGGGGAGAATGTAGTTGCTTAGACTTCAAATATGGAGTTTGTTAATAAAGACAACACCTATTTGAAAATTTGCTTTGAAGTTTTCGGAGACGTGAGCTCCAGGGCGTCAGCGGCCAATCAGCGCTCATGAACCCGCCAAGAGCAGCCTCACCTCGGCCAGATCTTCTGCAATTTGCTGCTGGCTCTGTATAGCTCTGTAACTTTATATTTTATGTAACTTTAATGCTGTGTATCAGAGCGCTGCCTTTGTACATTTAACTTGCCTAGCAACTTTCATGATGGCTGTTGTTGTTTATTAAATATTATTATTCAGTAATATAAATAAATAATAGCAGTATTTAATATTTGGTATTGAGAAGCAGTTTGTGTTTAGTTACATTGTTACTCCATTAGATGGTGACATGAGACTGTTTTTATGAGTGAGTTCGCAGTAAAGACTTTTATGTTGAAAGAGAATAAATCAGGGTTGTAAACAAGTACGTAATTTTTTCTTTCAACAACACCTTGTAAGACGCAGCCAACAAATGCACTGAGCAGCGCTGTCATCGGAAATCACCCTTAGATGAAAGTATAGTACGACAAAGATATCGCTTGGGCTCATCTGTTAAACTGTCAACTTAAAATTTGAGTCCATGGTGGAAGGAAGTAGTTCTGCATACAAAATGTTTTTTAAGACACTCCATGGTTGTTTCTTATTTATTTACACTCTTGTGCTGTCAAATTGTTGTATTAACACGATATCACTACTCATGAGTACCAGTACTCATGTGATATCGTTCTATATCATCATGGCTGTGATTCGGCCATAGACACGAGGCTGCAGGCCAAGTGCCATAGGTAATCATCACAGCCATGCTGATATAGAGTGATATCACATAGAGGGCGATATCACAAGACTACTCATGTAATATTGCTCATATACATAGAAATGATATCGTAGGAATAATTTTTTTTTTAAATAATACTTTTTTATTTTTATTTTTATTTTTTACAACTAATGCATGATAAAAACAACCAACAGCCAACCAGAATCCATCCTGGTCTAAAGAGCTTAAGCATATAAAGTGGTAGATGACAAAACTGCAGCATGTGCTAAAACAGATTGATTTCATGTGTACGCTAATATAGTTATTGTTATAGTTATCTTTCTTGATGTAAATGGACCTTTACAATGGAAGTTAATTGGCCTGTGAAATCAATATGCATGTTAATGATTTATTATGGAAAATTGCTTGCTGTCTTTTTTTTGTGTAAATTTATATAATTTAAACAGCTTTGCAGCTCAAATACCAAAGTTTGAACAGAAGATTTAATGCAAGTGCTTATGTAAATGTATAAGCTTCAGATATCTGCTTTTAAATCCTCCAAAATTGCCCCCCTTTCCCTTCCATTATGTCTCCATTTTTGTTTTTGATGAATATGAGGGACAATTAGAAATTTTTTGAAATTTATTGTGGTAATCAACATTATGCCACAAATGCTTTTGACTAGTGGTCGACCGATATATCGCCATTTACATCATTACCACTACTTTTGACTGGCCTTAAAGGGGTCGTATGATGTTGCTAAAAAGAACACTATTTTGTGTATTTGGTGTAATGAAATAGGGCTGGA
>NW_015653472.1:320664-320889 GCF_001515625.1 Sinocyclocheilus rhinocerous
ATGCACCAAGAGCTTGTAACACTTCAAAGAGAAAGGAAAAATTGAAATCGCATAATATGTCCCCTTTAACTGAACCTGGATCATCACTTTAAGGCAGTGGTTCTCAACCCGCGGGCCGCATGCGTCATGAATTCAAATGTGGCCCACCATGCTGAACACAATTTAAAAAATAACTTTCAGTTTTACAATTCATTTTAGTTTTTACATTAATTTAAAAATGTACTA